>NC_069005.1:2808806-2811516 GCF_001194135.2 Octopus bimaculoides | reverse complement strand
TATATACATACATGTATACATATATCTACATAGATAGATATATATGTGTTTTATATATATATCTATGTATATATATATATATGTGTGTGTGTGTGTGTGTGTGTGTGTGTGTGTGTGTGTGTGTGGTGGGAGTATGCATGGGCGTGTTCGTGTGTGTGTCCGTGTGTATACAGAAGAGGATATGATAAAAAGCTGATGAAGGAGGGAGAGAAAGTGAGAGAAAGTGAGAGAAAGAGAGAGAGAGATGGGGGAAAGAGAGAGAGAGATGGGGGAAAGAGAGAGAGAGATGGGGGAAAGAGAGGTAGGAGTGGGACAGATGGAATGGATTTTGACCGTAACTTTATTGCTTTTACAATATTTCTGTCAAACCCTGACAAATAAAACTGCGCCTTTTACTGAGGCGAATGACCTGGAGGTCATCAGTGCCCAATTATATTGAACTAAATCTCTAGACTTCTCGTCTCTCATCGTATATATTTATATGTGTGCCATGCACGTATAGCACACGCTTTCATACGCACACACACACGTATACACATACATATGTATATTTACACGTACATACGTGTATCAATGAGTACGTACACACCCAGAAACACACAGAAATACATGCATACATTTATAATACATGCACGGGCGCACATAGATAGACATACAAATATATACATTTATATGTAAAAACATTCACGTACATATAGACATGTGCTTAATATCTGTGCACCTATAATAGATCATATACGTGTATGTCTGTGTGTCTATATGTATGTACGTGTGTGCGAGTGTTTGTGTGTACGTGTGCTTGTGGAGGATGATTGTTTGTAGGGGTGGGGCATTTGTGTGTATCTGTGTATGGATGTTTGTATAAGTGAAAAAAAAATTTTCTAAATACACACACACACACATACGCACACATAAACGCACACACACATATAAATACCTTCATGGCGTAACTGGACCATCAAACGCTTCAAGGTATATATTAATACTTTTAAGTGACTCCTTTAGAGACTGATAAAACCGTACGAGTAATTACAACACATTAAAGCGAAACTTAACTTAGATCTTTGTAAAATACACCGTTTATAGTGTGTCCCGAGGGTTCGGTTTGTCTCAAAAACTCATCCTGCTACTTACCAATGGATTATTTAGTGCTACTTTTATGAAGACAACATGGCCCTTCATTCACTTGTAGCATATTCCCTTTTCCCAAGCAAGCACATAGTGTTATCTACAAACATTAGATCTTGTATTAAACAAGCCCTTCTGGGATTATTTGCGATGGAAGTGAATGCATATATCGAACATAGAATCGAGAAAAATCAGCGTGGAAACTTTGTCAAACCCAACCTCCAAGAAGTCGTGAATTGGGTGAAGAACTCATGCAATAAACTTTCCGACAGTTCCGTTGTGGATGAACCACGAGCGGGAAACTTGGACAAAAAGTGTTTATTTAAGGAAAGTTATATTGCTAAAGATGAGAGATTGGAGTCCAGGATTCTACAGGAAATGGATTTGCAAGACATTCAGTCTGAAGTTCGGGGTTTCATGATTAATAAGGATGTTCCAGAAGAGGACGAAATGTCTATACCTGACTGAAACAAGACTAAACAAAATCAAAACAATATAAATAAACAAAATAAATAATCCTTTCATAACTAAAAACATGATGTTCCTTTTTAAGAATTTCTTTTTTCTTTTTACACGAGGACATGAGACTTTTTTGTCTTTCTTGGATCTTTTCCTCAAAAATATAAGACATAACCCGAAAATAAGACCTAGTGCGTTTTTTAGATGCGAAATTAATATAAGAGTGGGTCATATTTTCAGGAAAACACGGTATATATATATATATATATACACACACACACACACATATATATATATATATATATATATATATGTACACATACATATATATGCATGTATGTATGCATGTATGTATGTATGTATAAAAAGTCATCTTGAAGGCGTCGAAAGTGCTCCCCATCAATCCCAGCGTCACGAATCCCGCAAATAGCATCACTTTCAATATAACCGAAGCAGCCCCATAAACACGAAAACCGAGTTCTACGGTCACCTCCTCCAGCCCCGACGCCTATACAAACTGCAGCAACAATATTTTTAAGGAGAGAAAAACAAATACTTTGCCATGTTTCATAACGATTTCCTTACAACAAAAACACGTGAATAAATAAATAAATGAAACAATAAAATAACGTTACCAGATTCGTACAGATAATGAAAGACTTGTAAGAAACGGCCTGGAGAAAGATGTGGGATCGCATTTATTCCAATAAATCATTGCAAAGCAATCTTACCATTAACTTTGCTCCCCCCCACCTAGCCACTAACTATCTTTTAATGCTTCGACTTCTCTTCGACAAATCACGCGATATTTACGCTTACATTCACAGAAATACGCATATACACACACATAGACGCAGATGCACGCATATATATATATGTGTGTGTGTGTGTGTGTGTGTGTGTGTATGTGGGTGTGTGCGTGTGTGTGTGTGCGCGTGCGTGCATGCCTGTGTGTGTGCTAAATATTTTTATGTATGTATCGACATTTGCTTCTCTCTTACTATCCATCAACCTATCGATATCAGGAAGTATATAAATACATACACACACACATACACGCACAGATTCACGCACACGTACTCACACGCTAACACACTCACAAATACGCATTTTTTCGTTTATA
>NC_069005.1:2807609-2808796 GCF_001194135.2 Octopus bimaculoides | reverse complement strand
ATATATATATATATATATATATATATACACAGTGAGAGAGAGGAAGAGGGAGTGATATAGGGAGGGAGAGTTATGTAAGTATGTGTATATATAAATGCTTGATTTGTCTGTGTGCCAATGCATTATGGCTACATCTGTGTGCAATGAATTTATCTTCGCATTTTGTTTCGCATATATGCAAACGCATGTGTTTGCACGCGAACGTTTATATCGCTGCATATTGACAGTTCGATGTTGACGTAAGAATAGTTATGTCTGTGCACATGCGCACGTTTATATCTACGGTTATGAACGGAGGTATTGCTGCATATTTAGATACAGGCATTCTGCATAAATATTGCGGCTGTTTCTTTTTTCAAAAATTTATTCAACAAAATCAATAACAACAAGTAACAAAAAAACCTTTAAAGGATTATTCTGGGGCATATTCACCATCTACCTCAATTACTGCTTCCCATTTGCTTGGCAGACGGACAGACCATCATTTAAATATGTTTTTTGCTAAATATTGTTTTGGGGTTTTGTTGAATAAAATTTGATGAAAAAACGCCGCAATAATTATGCACCAACCCAATATATCTTGTTATCCCGCAATTCCAACAGTTGCTCTTTATTCTCATTAACAATATTTTCAACAATAAAGCAGAAAACCGACATTCTAAGACTTATACAACAATAGAATAATATTTATATCACCATACGTTCTGTATAGAAAGAGCAACACGGAGGAAGTGGGGGGGGGGGGAATCAAGAGAAATAAACGGAAATTTAAATTTAGAATAAAGAAAAGGTGAACAGGGAAAGGTGAAATAACGACACTGACATTTATATTGTGATATTGCTGCAATAAAAACTGAATGGAAAATAAACTGACAAGAAACGGCAATGATAAAAATGCAATGAGGTCAAAGTATAATCTACAAGAATGCTCTCGAGATAAAAATGAATGAGGCGAAAGGAAAAGAAGAGATAACTTGAGGCATATCAACGTAATTAGATGTAATTAAAAAAACAACACTTTTAAACTACGTGAGGAGGTCGCAGCTGTGGCCTGCAAAAATTAGTTGGTGCCTCATTTAATATATTTAAGTTAAAACGAACAGACTTGTCTTTAATTGAATAGCCAGAAACGCACATCTTCAATTCATGTGTTTCGCGCACACACATATGTGTATATATATATATAT
>NC_069005.1:2803572-2807323 GCF_001194135.2 Octopus bimaculoides | reverse complement strand
ATATATATGCTTGTCGTAATTGCTATATCTATTGTTACTATTAAGGTGGATACCAAGCAGAAGCTTTAACATGCCGTGCAAAATGCTTTTCGGAATGTCGCCATTCGTTAGGCTCTGAGTTCGAATCCTGCCGAGGTCGACTTTACTTGTCATCTTTTCAGTGTCGGTAGAATTAATGCCATTTGATTACTGTAGACGATGTATCCGACTAATCTCCTTCCCCCATTTATCAGGCCTTGTGCCCATAGTATAAATGACTATTAAGTTGGTGACCTGACAGGTGCATTAACATTCATACATACATACATACATACATGCAAAAACACTGTTGGTGATGTTGAAATTCTAATGAAGAAGCATTGAATCTAAAAACCGGCTCTTTTCTGTATTGGCAAGAAATCTTGAAATAAAACTGAACAATGACATACATACATTTTATTTTCTCAGTTCGGGTGGTGTAGCGTAATACGATCACGAGGATAAAGGAACCACTCCTGCCCCTTGTTAAAAACATCGTGATGTGTAGAAAAGACTGAAGTGTGCAAGCTCTTTAGGTTGCTGCACTATCGAAGCATCCCATTGATGCATCCAGATATTATATGATAATATGCATGGATTATCGGTAGTAACAAATATGAACGCTAAAATCAATGACGGGTCTGTGTGTTGTGATTAGCCTTATCTAGGATTAGGCTTATTGCACTAAGAATAGATATAATCCATGCAACTAAGTTCAAAACAGTTTCCATCAACAGAGATTTTAATGATGGTCATTGATTGCATTAAATGCTCTGCATACCTAGAAGTAGTCGATTTCTGAAAAATAGATCCGATACATTAACTTTTTTTCTCATTCCCCGTAAAAATATATTAGCGTTAACATCTATAACAATAAAAGAGAAATTCTGTCTGTCTGTCTGGGACCCCTGTATCTCAGTCTATATTTGTTCTACATAGACATATTATACCTTTTTGGAATCAGGATGGTCCCGGGATTGAAAACATGCCTTTCATTTGGTTCTTGAACATCCAGCATTGGGATCTTTTTTTAAAGCATTTGGGTTGCCATTTCTAGCAGATAAATCTTGGCGGATACACGCCATCTTGGTTGGCGGTTGTGAGATCACGATAGAGATCGGGGGGGGGGGGATAAATGCCGTTCGCTTCGTTAATTTTTCGCCGTGATAAGAACTTTGGGACAAATTGACCAAGAGATGGAATTCAACTTGGGACTGGATAAATATAAATTACGGAATTAATTTTCATCCGCCCTTAAACTCTCATCAAACAACACCGGGCTATATACTAATTATAGAGTATTATAGTCATGCTATTTAAGCCCGTATAGTTTTGAACCGGAGGCCAAGTTAGCTCCCTGCAGGAGCTTGGTGAAGAGTCCTCACCGAGTGTCACTTTTAAGATAGTATTATACATAGGTCAGTTCGGTATGTCAAACGGTCCTTAACGGCACATCTAATCATACGAATAGTGAGTCCGAAACTAGATTCACGAGATTGCGATACCTACGAAAATATACCACTATAATGGTAAAACAAGAGACAAATCGCTGAATAAGAGACAATAATTTTATTTGTGTAGTTTTCTTATAACAAAAACCATGATATTTTTTGGATTGATCTGGAAAAGGACCCCAGAGATAGAGGTTCGATGAATTATGCATCAAGTAATTTTTTTTCTCTACATATCGCATAAACTTATAATCTTCTGACCCCCCCTCAACCTCCCAACCACCCTTGCATCAGTAACAACGGTCCTTGTTTACGTCAATCCAAAACAGACCAGCAACCACAAGAACATGATATATGCTTTAATATA
Organism: Octopus bimaculoides; assembly: GCF_001194135.2. Taxonomy (NCBI): domain Eukaryota; kingdom Metazoa; phylum Mollusca; class Cephalopoda; order Octopoda; family Octopodidae; genus Octopus; species Octopus bimaculoides. Next base: position 2,805,487 of record NC_069005.1, on the reverse strand, counting down.
TTATGCATTCCTACTCTTTACCCCTCTCTCCCCTCACACTTTCTGTAGTAGTATCTTCACTGCAAACAGTGAAGATACTACTACACAACAATTAAAGAAAAAGTTAGAAAACAAAAATAAAATATTTAAGAACAAAGTCTCAGAGAAGAAAGTACAGCCCCAACATGAGGAAGGAAAAAGAAATGATAAGAAGGAAAATGATGTTTAGAAAAGACAGTGGAAATCGCTGGCCATAAATCCTGAAAAATGCAATATTGTATGTTTGACAGAAACGGACAGGGAATTGAATGTAATAAAACTCATGATCTTCGAATAATTGTGAAGGCAATCGTTGCAAACTCTGCGAATGAACTCTGGTTTCTACATTTGTATCCAAGCTTTCAGAAATATATCATGCGTCGTACGCACATGTAATTCAAATGCCAGTTCTGTGTGTATTTATAGCGATATATATATATATATATATATATATATATATATATATATTCACACATATATCTAAGTTTGTATATATAAATGTATATACGTATGCAAATATATGCATGTATATATATGGATATATATATATATATATATATATATACATATGCATACATATAAACGCATGCGTATATGTATGATATCTGTATCTATATCTATCTATATATCGCTCACTCTCTCTATCTATACGTATCTCGCTTTCGCTCTCTCACTCTCTGCCGGTGTCCGTGCGTGCATGTGTGTATGTGTGTGTGTGCATGTATGTGTGTGTGTGTGTTTATGCGTGTGCGTGTGTGTACATAAGAAGGCGAAGAATACGTACGCAAGCATTGACATGTGGTAAGAAGTCTGATTCCCATTCACACGCTTCTGGGTTCAATCCGACAGTATGCCACATTTGTTAAATATCATATACTATAATCACGGGTCGACCAAAGGACTTTCTAATGTATTTGTTACGGAGAAATTGAAAGAAGCCTCAGTCTATAAATGCCTGCATGTATGTACATTTGTGTGTGTGTGTGTGTGTGTGTGTGTGTGTGTGTGTGTATGTGTATGTGTGTGTGTGTGTGTATTGTGTTTGCACTTTTACCCCACCACTGCATAACAACCAGATATGTTTTGTTTAGGCTCCAGTAACTTAGCAGTTCGGCAAACGGACTAATAGAATAACAGCCTGGCGTTAAAAAATATATATTGGTGACGATCCATTGCAGTGATCTATCATGGCCGTAAGAGGGCAACTATGTTTACATTAACATTAACAAAACAAACAGCTGAAACCAAAGTTAGAGATTGTCGAATTATTCCCAGATTCCCATTGGTGGTTTTCGGTATCAACATCCGCGTTGGAGGTTCCTACCTACAGACAAAAAAATGAAAAACGGATGACAACAGTCTTTGAGTTACATCCATGTGATATACTAGTTATCATTTTATAATGACATACATATAAGACTGTACATTCGTGATTCATGTGCCAATACACATATACATATATGTATATATATATAGAGAGAGAGAGGAAGATAGATAGATAGATAGATAGATAGATAGATAGATAGATAGATAGATAGATAGATAGATGGATAGATAGATAGATAGATAGATGGATACATAGGGAGAGAGAGAGAGAGAGAGAGAGAGAGAGAGAGAAAAGATAGATAGTTAGATAGAGAGTGAGAGAGAGAGAAATGTATGTATGTATATATGTATGTATGTATATATGTATGTATGTATATATGCTTATATGTATTTCTGATAGCATTTCTACGTATGTCTTTCTGTTTCAGTAAGTAGGAATTTGTCTACAGGAAATGTCAAGAAAGCATAAATGTCGGCATTTGTGCGTGGTCATCCATTTACTCATTGCGAAATTATATAGACATACCTACCCCTGTACATATATATATATATATACAGGGGTAGGTATGTC
>NC_069005.1:2801921-2802941 GCF_001194135.2 Octopus bimaculoides | reverse complement strand
TATATATATATATACATGCATACATACATACATACATACATACATACATACATACATACATGTACCTCACTTATACTTAAAGTAATTTTTCTTGAACTACCAAACCCAAGTACACTGACCATCGTAAACATACAATCTCCATTTACGGCATCAAATTTCCTTTCTCCCTTTCACACTTTCTAGTGTCTTTGATATAATAAAAGATGAGATTGTAGTATCTCAAATCGATTATTTCCGTGTAATATTGAGATATCGCATACACATTAGATATTGCTGTATTTCTGTTGGACTTCTGATTGGTCATCTTGGTATTTACCCAATGCATTCCATTAGAAAGTCAGCAACGAGACCTAAACATAACGGCCGATATTATCTTTGCGTACGACTTTACAGAAATTACATTTGTTTCCAATTCCATAACATCCAGCTTTTTAGACACCTCTCACAAATGCATCAAATTAAAATGATACATTTTCTATTATTTTTGCACTATAAATTCCGCAACATTTTAACCTTCGCAAGAGATTTGGTACAATAAAAAATATTTCTCAGTCCATCATGTTTCTCTGTATCCCTATTAAAGAAAATAACATCGTTGTATGATTTCGCTCAGAATTCTTATAATTTTTTTCAAAAATTCTTTCATAACAATTAAGCCCTCGCGGTTTCAGTTGAATAAATTGACCGCCGGGACATATTTTGTATAAGCCTGGTACTTATTCTATCGGTATTTTTCGTTGAACCACTAACTTTACGGGGATGGAAACAAGCTAACATCGGCTGTCAAGCCATGATGGGGAAGCAAACACAAACACAAAGACACAAACACACACAAACGCACTCACACATATATATATATATATATATATATATATATATATAACGGGCTTCGTTCAGTTTCCGACTACCAGGTCAACTCAGGGGGCTTTGCTCGACTCCAGGCTATAGTAGAAGACACTTTATGAGGGGGGACACGCAGTGGGAATGAACCCGAGACAATGTAACTGGGAAGCTGCCTTC
>NC_069005.1:2796893-2801732 GCF_001194135.2 Octopus bimaculoides | reverse complement strand
ATATATATATATATATATATATGCATACATATATGAATGCATGTACTTATACATTTGTATATACGCATATGTCTATACCTATATACATGTGTATGTGTGTGTATATACAACCATAAGCATATATGTGTACATTTGTATTCACCCACACATATATACATATACATATATACATATATGCATAGATTATATATATGCATAATATATTTACATACATATATGTACACATAATGTATATATATGCATGTGTATGTATATTTATATATATATATATATATATATATATATATATATATATATATGTGTATGTATGTATATCTGCGTGCGCCTGTGTGAGTGTAGTTGCGTTTGTCTGCGCCAGTTTGTATCGGGGTGAAAGCAACCAGGAATTACATTATGATTGACAGTGGAGGTTTATTTAAAACCACTCAGGTTTTGAGTGTCAACACCAGATGGCGTTTTATGCATATATTCTCTAAAACTGTCTGTAGTAAATTTTGTACCAACTTATCATCGTCATCGTCGTTGTCGTCATCGTCATCGTCGTCGTCATCATCATCATCATCATCATCATCAACGCCATCATTGCCATCGTACCCATTATCATCAGCCTCATCATCATCATTATTGCTACAATTAACGTCGTCGTCGTCATCGTCGTTGTCATCATCATCATCATCATCATTCCTGTCATCATTATCGTCGACTTTCTTCTTATTCACACGCCTGTGGTGGCGTTTTTCAAGCTTGCCTCCGTCGTCTTCATATCAATTATCATGTTCATCTTTCCCAGTATAATTAAGAACTTCACCCGAATGTTATCGCTATTACTACCACCATCACCACCTCTATTACTACTACTACTACTACTACTACTACTAGTATTAATAATAATAATAATAATAATAATAATAATAATAATAATAATAATAATAATAATAATAATAATCTTTTCTACTCTTGGCAGGAGGCCCAAAGATTTTTGGGGAGGGGGCCGGTCGATTCGATCGACCCTGATACGCAAATGGTACTTAATTGAAATTTATCTACCGCAAAAGTATGAAAGGCAAAGTCGACCTAGGCAGAACTTGAACTCGCAACGTAAAGGCAAACGAAACACCGGTAGGTATTTCGCCCGGCGTCTCAACGTTTGTGCTAGCTCACTACCTTAATAATAATAATAATAATAATAATAATAATAATAATAATAATAATAATAATAATAATAAGAAGAAGAAGAAGAAGAAGAAGAAGAAGAAGAAGAAGAAGAAGAAGAAGAAGAAGAAGAAGAAGAAGAAGAAGAAGAAGAAGAAGAAGAAGAAGAAGAAGAAGAAGAAGAAGAAGAAGAAGAAGAAGAAGAAGAAGAAGAAGAAGAAGAAGAAGAAGAAGAAGAATATAGTGTTGGTACGACCAGACACAATTGTTTGCGTGTGAGAAGAATGTAATTTTTAACGTTATTCTTTGCCTAATGTTATTCTTATTTTCACTCTCTGAGATCAAATCTCGACAAGTACAAGTGTGTGTTTTTTTTTCTTTTTTTTTTTTTCAAATAAACACAGACCTACTACAATCTTGCAGCGGTATCAACAGACATTTCCTTGAACGAACTTGACCTTTATTTCATATATATTTTTTCTTCAGTTTAACCTTCTTGGGATTAATTCCTAATCTTGGAAATGCTTGAGATATTCTTCGTCTTTAATCCCTCAAATAGACAGCATTCACGGTCGAATTCTTTGACACTGTCTTATCACCTATGGGAAATTTCGTAACTATGGAAACGCGCAGCAGCTACAAGTTCCGGTATCACGACGTTGAAGGTTTGTGACTCTCTAAAATTAGTAAATTTCCTCTCTTTTTTAAGATTCGTAACTTTTTCTTTTTGATATTAACTTCCCTCACAATAGGTGTCGAGCTGGCAGAATCGTTAGCACGCCGGACGAAATGCTTACCGGAATTGCGTCTGCTGCTGCTATGTTCTGAGTTCAAATTGATCCAAGCTCGACTTTGTCTTTTATTCTTTCGGGGTCGATAAATTAATTATCAGTTGAGTACCGGAATCGATGTAATCGACTATTCCCCTCCACCAAATTTCAGGCATTGTACCTATAGTAGGAAGGTTTCTTAATTTCCCCCCAAACGCAGCGAGCTGTTAGAATCGTTAGCACGCCGGGAGAAATTTGTAGCGGTATTTCCTCTGCTGCTATGTGGTCGTCTTTCCCTTTTAGCCTTTTGGGGTCGATAAATCAAGCACCAGTGAAGTACTGGCGTTGCTGTGACCAAAATAACCCCTCTCCCAAAATTTTGGCCTTGTGCCTACAGTAGAAAATATTGATTTGTCCCAAATAAGAACACACTTTTGGTAATTAGCATTTGACGTTATATCCCTGTAAATTATTTCAAGAAGCGAAGCTGAGTGAAACAGTCGAAGTAATCTTTTGATTATACCAATGTTTTCTGGTCTCAAAGAATTCGAATATGTGTATAAAATTTCGAAAACGTTTTGGAGTAAACGATATGGGCGCAGACTGCTGAAAACACAAAATCTGTTGACCGGACATAAGGCAGAAACATGCATTCGTTGAGTGATATGCACACGTGATCGGGAGCGTCCGCTTGAAAGCTCTGTAACACGAGAGAAAATGCCATGTCGAAAATAATTGCAACGGAAATGGAAGGGAACGACCCAATCAAAGGGTAAACGTAAGTGTATTATGGCTGGTGACGTATCGGGACCGACATCAGTTCAAGGCTGTTCAATACAATGATAGAAAGATATATATATATATATATATATATATATATATATATATATATATATATATAATTGAAACAACATTCAGAGACAGTTTATTAAATACATTTAGTAAATCTTTACCTCTTGCTTCGCAGTGATTGTGTAAAATGACACAAGCTGATTCGCCATCGCCAGCAACAATACCAATAACGGAATAAAATAATAAAAGAGGAAATTGTACCAAAATAACATAGAACTAAATTCAATACTCCAAAAATAGAAATGGAATCTAGAGATTAATATTAATTATAATGACAGGGTATTATGTTAATTGTTCTCAATTCTTTTGAGAGTATATTTCACTGTGATGACAATGACGATGATCTTTAATTTGTGATCAACGGAACTCAGGAATAAAAACAAATAAAACAAGACAATCCATTTAACACGTTTTTCCAAAAAATTCTTTTATTGATATTTCAATAATTATTTTGATCTATTTTTCTTGTTTATGAATCTTTATATTCTTTTTTTCTGTCTCTTGATTACAGACAGCTTTTCCATGTTTCAAATTAGCTGTAATTAACTATTAGATATTTCTGAACATAACTATACGACTCGCGGGAATCGTAAATGATATGGAGAAGTGAATTAATTCAAACACAAGTAAATCCGTTGTACGATGTTGTATAGTATAGAAGAAATAGTCTACGAGAAGGCGATCCTCGTCAGAATTGTCACTGTATCGGAAAAATAGCATCATTTTAACTCTCTCTCTTCTCTTGCTGTAAGTGAAGCAACGAAAAATAGCATCTAATAGCAAACGAATACTTTAACAAGATTTCTGGTATTTAAAGATTCGGAATCGTAAACAACTTAATGATGAATTACTTGGGTTGATTAAGACCAGCGATACACTTTCCTCCAAATTAGGAGTCATGTGCGTATGAAGGAAATCAATATTTTGCGAAGATAGGGACTGGGTGTTAATAGAAAGTTTGGGGCAACATGCCTTCATTTTTTTTTTTTTTTGTCTTTCATTTTTGTACTAAACATGTATGGCTTCTAATTTTTAATTACATACAATTAACAGCATGTCACTGGAGAATGGTAAATCTTATACAGAAATCAAATTATTTGAAACACTAGAGAATTCCATATAACAGGATGTGCATTATGTGAATAATATACGACTGAAGTGACAAGTGGATGTACGTCACTAAGTGGCTAGTGTATTGGATCGTAAGATCGTGGTTTCCATTCCTGGAACGGGCGACGCGATGTGTTCTTGAGCAAATCACTTCATTTCACGCTGCTCCAGTCCTCTCAGCAGGCCAAAATGAGGAATCCTGCTAGGCCAGCTGTCCCGTGCAAGTGGGGAATATATACGCTATGGAAACCGGGAAACCGGTCCTTACAAGTTTACCTCACTCATGAAGGTAACTACACTTCATTGAGGGAACACTCTAGCAGAGCAGTGAATGCATTGGAAAACATAGTTAAACAACAACATGCAATAAAGACAAATTTTCAGCATGATTTCATTCAATAATCGCATATTTAGTATGACCATATCAACACTGGACTCGAGTGTTATCCTGCCATATAAAATGAGTTTTGACCTAACTAAGTTGCATAAATCCTGTTTGTCTTACATCGAATGATTCTATTCTAGTCAGATTGAAAGTAAATGATAAATTATTCATTTAAAACATAATACATCAGATGAAATTCTATATTTTATATTCTATATTAATATCTATATATCCGTTATTTAAGCACAATTACACTAAATCTTATTTTATACGCTAATTGTGTGAATTTCTGTGCTTGGGAGTTCAACTCATGTTTACTGATATCTCCGGTTGGAATATTTCTATGGAAAAGTCAAGTATCAAAGAAAGGTCCTTTATTTTCTTATAATCGTTCACAAGATACAAACACGTGGTGTTTAGATAAGTTCTGGAACACGTCCATCCATATATGTATGTGTGAGTGGATGTGTATGTATGTGTGACTAGGCATGCGTGGGTAGCACTGTATGTGTGTGTGTGTGTGTGAGTGTATATATATATATATATATATATATATATATATATATATAT
>NC_069005.1:2793443-2796253 GCF_001194135.2 Octopus bimaculoides | reverse complement strand
ATATATATATATATACATCTCTCCACTTTACTGTCAGTAGAAGAGAGTAGGGCGGTGGCTCGAAGGCGTTCTTCCATTTTCCTGAGTGTCAAACTAACAGAGCCTGTTTTTTTTTCTATTTTGTTCCCCTCAAATATCTGTCTTTTCGTTTTATTTTGTCATAATGCTCAACTATATGAATATACATACGCTCACACACTCACGCACGCACACACACACACACGCACACACACACAAACACATACGCACACACTCTCATAAACTCACAGACAGACACAAATATATATGTAGACACATGTATATATATTTATATATAGATATGTATACTTTCATGAATTTTGTATTTTAAGATTCCTGATATGAAACCGTGTGTTGGAGCAGATATTGTATTTATGGACGATCATACATATTCGTTCGTCACTCGTTTATTACTGTTCTTATTTTAACTCACGTCCATTGTCCGGAAATTATTTGTCACACATATGTGTCCTCTTCAGGGACACGTTCCGTCCCCGTGTGTGCTCCTGCTCCGCTGAGTCCATTCCGTTCTTGTTTAGTAGAACAGAATGAACTACTATAGGCACAAGGCCTGCAATTTTGAGCGGTGCGGGTGCAAGTTGATTTTATCGACCCCAGTGATCAATGTACCAGATTTTTGCGACCCAGAAATGATGGCAGACCAATTCGACCACGGCGGAATTTGATCTCTCCCTCTCTGCATCTTAATATACACATGTATATCAATATATAGTTACTGAGGGAGAGAAAGAGAGGTAGAGGGGAGGGAGAGAGGGATTTATGAATAGGTTGATTGGGAGATAGATATGTAGATAGATATATAGATAGCAAAGTAAAAGAGACACTTGTAGTGTATATGTGAGTGTGTTTTCGTGTCTGTGTGTATGTACGGAAGTGTGTGTGTATGTGTGTGCGTGTGTGTGTGTGTGAGTGTTTTGTGTGCGCACGTATACATTTGTAACCTTGTTTCAAGTCTAATAAGTATGTCGTAATTGCGATTCCTCAAATTGAAAGAACGAAAATTAATAAATACAAAAGATGTCAGAAACATATATACTCACACTAATAAACTGCACAGCTACACACTTATACATACACACACACACACACACACACACACATGTACACACATACACGTACCTAATTACAAATACTTCCATACACAAAGCAGCACTTACGCACACATAGAAAAAACAGATACACAAACGTCATGTAAAACAATCATAAGTAGAGTATAGCAGAATGGCAAATTAAAATATAATGAAAATATTGAAACGCTGAAACGCGATCAACAACAGCAAGAGGATAAACAATATCAGCATTATTAAGAGAAACATAAACAACATTGAGAAACAAGTAGAATTAAAAGCAACGGCAGCAATGAAGAACTTACAACACCCACATTAACCATAAACGTATCGTTGAGTTTCATTCAATAGCACAAAATAACTGCATCAAGTGTACAATCTTCTTTCTCTATTTTCCCTTTCTTCTTTGTCTTTCTTTCCACTTTACCACCATAAACATTATCATCATCACCACTACCATCATCATCATCATCATCATCATCATCATCATCATCATCATCATCATCATCTTCATCATCTTCTTTCTTCCTTTCTTTCTTTTTTCTTTCTTCATATAATTCGTTCTACTTATTTTGTTTCTTTTTATTTTCCGTTGTTCTCTCTTCCTCCATCTTGTTTTAATTCTTCTTCTTTTTCTTCTTCTTCTACTTCTGTTTCAGCGTCTTCACCTTCTTCTTATCCTTTCTACTTTTCTACTTTTCTTCTCTGTTTTCCTTTTCTCTCATTCTTTCTTCCTCTTCTTCTATTTCCTTATTTTCTTCTTCTTCTTCTTCTTCTTCTTCTTCTTCTTCTTTTTGCCTTTCTACTTTTCTTCTCCATTTTCTTTTTCTCCCCTTCTTTCTCCCTCTTCTTCTACTTCCTTATTTTTCTTCTTCTGCTTCTTTGTCTTTCTTCATCCACTTCTTCTTCCTTTTCCTCTTCTTCTTCTTCTTCTTCTTCTTCTTCTTCTTCTTCTTCTTCTTCTTCATCTTCTTCATTTTCTTCTTCTTCTTCTTCTTCTTCTTCTTCTTCTTCTTCTTCTTCTTCTTCTTCTTCTTCTTATTCTTATTCTTCTACTTCTTCTTCTTTTTCTTCTTCTTCTCATTATTATTATTATTATTATTATTATTATTATTATTATTATTAGTATTATTCAAATTACTTTTGCTGTTTACTCCTTCTCTTCTACTAGAATCATTTAGTTGAACAACAGGACTAATATTAATGGCGCCATCTTGATAAAATATAATTATTCAACGTCGCTCTTTCGCAAATTATCTTCAACGTTTCGAAAGGAGAATAAAGTGGATGCGAAAATTTTCTATAAATCTGGAAAAAATAATAAAGAAAAAAATGATAATAATGATAAAAGTAATAGTTAAAATCCCGAAAACAATAAAAACATCAACAACGCAAAAACAGTAAAAAAACAACAACAAATCCAACACCACCACCACCGAGGACAACAACAACAATAATAATAATAGTAGTAGTAGTAGTAGTAGTAGTAGTAGTAGTAGTAGTAGTAGTAGTAACAATGATAGAAGCTAGGTGGCATTACTGATGGTTTTGTTTGGAATAACACATTCGAACAGTTTAATTGAATAGAACAATAAAAATTTGTCAACACCTTGTAGGCTTGCTTTATTAATATGGTTAAGTGTAGAAGTAATGTACAATTTGTACGTGTCTATTATAAATTGTACATACATATATATATGTGTG
>NC_069005.1:2790825-2792748 GCF_001194135.2 Octopus bimaculoides | reverse complement strand
CAATAAACACTCACAACACCCGGTATGGGAATCGAAACTGCGATCCTACGACCATGACTCTGCTACCATAACAACTCGGCCATTGTGCCTCCACACTAACGTTTATATTATGTGTATATAAATTTATATAACTAATGTTATGTCAAAGAGTACAGCAGTGTTCGCCACCACCCCCTGCCGGAGCCTCGTGGAGCTTTAGATGTTTTCGCTCAATAAACACTCACATCACCCGGTCTGGGAATCGACACCGCGATCTTATGACCGCGAGTCCGCTGCCCTAACCACCGGGCCATTGCGCCTCCACACTAATGTTTATATTATGTGTATAAAGATTTATATAATGATGCTTATATAATGTGTATATAAATTTATATACTAAAGTTGTTACTCACGCTTGTTTTGTATTTCGAGTTATGATAAAAACAATTTTACTTTAAACTCAAAGATTACTCAATCCATATTGTAGAGTATATATTTATAATTTGCCAACAAGTCTATTCGATGATGGTAAAGCTGTGTGAAACCACGAAGTCATTGGTAATGCTATTGTAGTTAATAATCCTTTCTACTATAGGCGCGGGGCCTGAAACATTGGGGGGAGGAGGGTAGTCGATTATATCAATCCCAGTGCGTAACTCGTAGTTATATTATTGACTCCAAATTGACTAAAGGCAAAGTCGACCACGGCAAAATTTGAACTCTGAGCATCAAGGCGGACGAAACGCTGCAAAACATTTTGTCCGACACGGTAACGATTCTTCGAGCTTGCTGCCTTCGTTTTTTTTAATGATACAGATGTGTCTGTGTGTGCGCCCGATTTCTATAACCAGTTTCTTTATTGAAACACACGTTTTTTTTTTCGTTTTTTTTTTTAACAAACTTTGGGCTGCAATGTAGGAATAATTAGAAAGAGTTATACAAAGGAAGATTACTAAATTTGGTTAACGAAAAGATTTTTTGATAATGAAGATTGGTCGCCATGCATGAACTCAAGACTAAAGCAAAAAATGTAGTAATAATTTGGAAATAACTTCTTAGTTGCAGAAAGTTAGAACAACCATGTGGTAGTCGTTAATTGCATTCAAAAAAAAAAATAAGAGGTTTTCTTAGGAAAATATTCACGAATGTTTTTGGTGTCCACTATATTTTGCATAATTAGAAAACCGTTTTAAATAATGCAAAATAAATGAAATGCGCCATGGGCAAGAATTGTGAGTTGTAGGGAATGATATTCTGCAAAAGATTTTTGATGGTTTGATATTTGCATTTTTGCTACACAAAGAAAGGATAAAAAAACTGAAATTTATCCTTAAGCATGAAAATTTAAGTTTGGAAAACAAGATCACATTTGTTAGAACAAAAAATATATAAGCTTCGATGCACGAACGTTTAATTCTATCGTGAAATTAATTTTTAATTACCTGAAATAACTTCTTTAATCTTGAAATTGTCGTTTTAGTCTTTGAGGCATCCTGAAAATTACCATCAAGTTTAGTTAGCCTTCTTCAACTTTGCGGCAGATTTCAATCCGTTCATTAATCTTAATTAGGACATTCACTCCATCTTTACATACGTATGCTACACCAAAAAATAGACTTATTGTTGATGAAGAATCGAATCTGCTACGTCTACAGTGTTGTCATATTTTTGTAGCAAAAAGAAAAAAAAAAGAAAGCAGAAAGCAATAAAAAAAGAAAATGAGGAATTTTCCCTTATTTAGACTGCGGCCATGGTGGAGCACCTCTTTCGAGATATTTTATTTTAAGGAAACAATCGCAGTAATATTTTTTTAAACCTTGGACTTATCCTATCAATCTCTTTGCAAAACCGCTAGGTTACAGGAATGTCGACACACCAACGGTGGTTTTCAACCGGTGGGCAGACAAACAGACATAAAGACACACACACATACATACATATATA
>NC_069005.1:2787796-2790762 GCF_001194135.2 Octopus bimaculoides | reverse complement strand
TATATATATATATATATATATTCGACGAGCTTCTTTTAGTTTCAGCTACCAAATCCACAAATAATAATTTGGTCAGCCTGAGGCTATACAAGAATACACTTGCCCAAGATGCAACTGAACCCTGAACTGTGTGGTTGCGAAGTGAGCTTCTTACCACAAAGCCAACCTCGCACTTCATTCATTATGATTATAGAGCAAAAATTGCAAGACCAACGTGGGAAACATGCAAAGAAGGGAATATAGTAGGATGTTCGTTTGAGTTTTACTGATGGCCTTTGTTTGTGTCCTTATGTCAAACAGATCTAATGTTGTTGTAAAGATTGTTTGCCAACATACCATGGCAGTCCTGGTTTAGTACTAATATTGCTGTAATTTAGCCCCAGGAGACATCGTCTCCAGCTGATTATACGACACTATCTGTGTCCTTATATTTTCAAACAAGGGAATCTAGCAACCCCACTCAGCCCAAAACAATATCTGTGTATCACGATTTCTGGGTTGTTTTGAGCTGAGTGGGGATTTTAGAATCCCTTGTTTGAAAATATAGGGACACAGATCGTGTCTTATAGACATCTGGAGACGATGTCTCCTGAGGCTAAATTACAGCAATATTCTTCCTAAACCAGGATTGCCATGTTAAGTTGGCAAACAATCTTTACTACAAAATACTGTTGCTGAATATCTCTCCTTGTGAGATTTAAAACAAGTACTTTTCTAGATCTAATCTTCTTGAACAACCCACACAAGCAAGTGAGCAGTCAGAATTTAGAGAAACTTTACTATGAACATCGCAAAATCAAGCTAATTTTTGATGAGATAATTAAATATTAACAAATCCGATTATAGGGTCGACGAGAAGTCGATGGATCAAAGTGGAACACGATATGGAAAACAACGATGATGAAACCCTAGCAAATGAAATGACGATTCAGCAATGCTGCCATGTTTGAGAAATACCCAAATAATGCAATGCGTCTATGAGATGCCGAGTTCCATACTAGTAATGGTATGACAACAAAAGAATAATATGTGAATAATATAATATGTGACAATTATTCGGTTACCATAATAAAACTCCGAGTTTCAGATGACGGGGCGGAAATCTGCTCCGGCATCTCGTTAGTTATTAAGACAAACAAAGCAAAAATGCATTTTCCATCGATGTAGATATATATGTGTGTGTGAGAGAATATATGCATGTTTGTATGTATGTATGCGTTTATGTACGTATATATATATATATATTTGGATGTATATCATGCATAATATATTTGTGGTTATTATATATGCAAGAATACTAACGCATGCACATGGAAGTGAATGGGTATATGCCATAGCGTTTATGCATAAGCGTTTATACGCAGACATATTAATATGTAATTTACATACGTCTATATATGCGTCTGTGCATATGTGCGCGCGCCTACGTATGTGTGTGTTTGTGTGGGTGTGCTTGTTTATGTTTGTATGTGTGTGTATTCCTAATGCAAAATGGTAAAGGGTGGGGGGGGGGCGTAGACAGGACCGTCCAATAGAAATAATGGTGGATATGTCACATCTTATGGACTTCAATGCAAAATTGTATTACTATGGGTTTCCATATATATCACCGATCTGCACTTGTATGTAGCGCGTTATATGTATGCATGTATGTATGTATGTAAGTTTGCATGCATTTAAGTGTGTGTTTGTATGTATGTGTGTATGTGCGTGTACGTATGTATTTATGCATTATGTGTGCATGTATGCATGCACGTACAAAATGTGTACTTATGAATATTATCAGAGAATTACAATATGACATTACGACTTGGTATGAACCAATTTTAATACGACAATCATGATACGGATACACACAGACGCACACCCAAACTCACACACAGAAATATATGTGCATGTGTGTATGTTCATATATGTATGTATGCATGTATGTATTACCCTCTTTGTACAAACCTATATGGCTGTCTCTGCCTATCTATCTAGCTATCTATCTGTCTCTGTCTATCTAAATATTTATCAATTTATTTCGCTATCTGTCGCTCTCTCCTTTCATATTTATAGCACACGCATACACACATACACAAACACGCATGTATATATATAATTATATATATAGATACAGATATATAGATACATATACACATGTATATTTGTATATGCATATGTGTGTGTGTGTGTATATATCTATATCTATCTATCTCTCTATATATCTATAGAGACAAAGACAGAGAGAAGAGAGAGAGAGAGAGAGAGAGAGAGAGAGAGACATACCTACCTACCTACCTACCTACATACATATATACATACATACGTACATGGATGCATAAATAAATAAGTAAGTACACATGTGTGCACGAGGATTCGAGCACGATTACAAACCCTCCACCAAATTTCATTTGGCCAACATTAATGTGAATGTGGGACGTTAATGCCATTTCTAAATGACGTTAAGTAGAGCAGGTCATGGAATGGAAACAGTTACAAAGGACATCCAATTAGAAAATCTTATTTACCTTGGCACTATTCACTCTCTTGATAGGCTTCTAGATTCTGGCCTAGATTCATCGCCATATTTCTTTGCGTGTTTTTGATTTTTATTTGGCGTCAATGCGTCAATGCGTATACGAATGTATGCATTTGTGTATCTATGTTTTTATACTTGTATGGATGAAGTTTAGCTGGTGGAGATAATCCTATAATGATATGAATCCCACAGAGTCATGGTGTGCAGTCGCTGCATAGATATGTTTATTAATATACGTATATACTTTTATATACAAACCTTTTTTTGTTTTGTTAGGCTGATACAGTTTCAAATCTTTCTCTCTCTCTTTCTGTCTGTATGTCTGTCTGTCTCTCTCTCTCTCTCTCTCTCTCTCTCTGTATATATATATATATATATATATATATATGTGTGTGTGTGTGTGTGTATGTATGTGTGTGTGTGTGTGTGTGTGTGTGTGTGT
>NC_069005.1:2786274-2787021 GCF_001194135.2 Octopus bimaculoides | reverse complement strand
ATATATATATATATATACACGTATTCTTACACACTATCAAATGAATCGTAGTCATCAATCAAAACCAGTGAGGTGTGTATGAATAAATGATGAGGAATATAGGTCAGGAAGCTGCACTGCCCGTCGTATCACAGAGTCATCAAACATGACTCTCACACGTACAACACGTTAACACCACTAAACAAAACATAGTCTATATCTATATTTCTGGATACGGTCTGTTTGATTTACCTTCAAGCAGTGTTGTACAAAGACCGAATTGGACGCCATCTCAATATCATTTTATTTCATTTCAGGTGATGGAAAAATTTTCCAGTTCTTCTGTTTTAATGTCTTTTTTCTGTACTTTACATTTTTTTTGTTTTCTTTTTGATTTTCCAACGACGTAAATCTAGTACTAGATTAATATAGCTACGTACTCGACAAGTGACATTTGACGCTGTTAATATCGTACTGTGTGATATCCCACAAGGTTTTTTATTTCATGTTTGCTATTGATGTCAAAGCTTAAGCTTTCCTCGTTAATGTATTATTAATATTCATACGTCGAACATGTAGTATGCTTGTTTGTATATGAGTGAGTGTATGTGCGTTTGTGTATGTGCATGTGTGTGCGTACAATGTGCGTATATATAATTTTAAATCGAGATATTTACATAACTATTATATAAATATATATATATATATGTATATATAAATGTAAATATACACATACATATACTTATATATATATATATATATATATAT
>NC_069005.1:2784513-2786121 GCF_001194135.2 Octopus bimaculoides | reverse complement strand
ATATATATACATATATATATTTCTTTATGTGCATATTATATATGTATGAGTTTAAATAAGTATAGACAGATATCTACATATATATAGTATATATAGGTGTGTGTCTCTGTTAGTGTGTAGGTACGCACCCACATATACACACACGTCCATTACAGGTTTTTACCTATATTTAATACGCACATACATGCATGTATGCATATGTTTATATATCTGCATGTATACTTATATATCTACGTACATATATGCATATATAGACGCGCACAGACACACGTAATCACTAACTTATATACTACATAACATTTCATTTGATATCAAATATCCGTAGCATCTTACATGTTTAATCGTATAGTGATCTCTTTGGACTGTTGTATAGAGTTAAGTGTTCAGTGTGCTAGGTGGAGTGTTTAACTGCTTGTTGAGGTTGTTAAAGCATTTGAAGTAAGATAACTTTGTAGACGAAAATTTTGTTTGTCCACCAATTGAGAAATTATTGAAATCTATAAACACAAGCGCCATTGATACTTCACGGTATGCTTCTTTTTTCTTTTTTTTTTACAATGAACCTTGCATTTATGTGAATGTTTTCGTCAAACCTAGACTTTTGTAAATTCTCTGCCCCCTTCGATATCATGTTTGCATGATAATGTCTAAAACATAAACCTGAGTTTTTTTTATTCATCTCCCACTCATTATATCAAAATGGGTAATTATTTTATGATTTGTATTTCAGCCGTTTAAAATTATAAAAAGTTACAGCTGATATTTGAAGGATGAAAGGAGAAAAGATGTGTGGCATTTAAAACTTCATAAGGAATACACGTGTTTCATCAGCTTACTGAAAATTACATAACAATCAGATACGTTATGCAATCCTGCATTTCATCTATCATATGTTTAATGCATCGCGTCGTACTATAATTGGTACCCGAAGGGACTGTGGAGCCCACTTTTAAACTAGAGCCTCTCGACAGCATCATTGCCCTCCCTTAAATTAGGTCCAGCTTGCTAGATCAACTGGTTATCAGGTTTCATTCAATTGTCCTCAACCCATTGCTCATCGTTTATTTTTAACCAACCCCAGTGAATTGCATTCTCCAGTGTAGTCTGGATATCACTAACGTTGGTATTTGCTTTAAGATGAGTGAGGCCTACTCACAACAACAGTCGCCTCACACTGCGTCCAACTAATCTTCTGCATTCGAATTCAATTCGAAAAGGCTTTGCTTTCGAACCTGCGTCTGCACATTCCTTGGGGAGGTTTTTATAACGGTCGATATATAGATAGATGGATAGATGGATAGATAGATAGATAGATAGATAGATAGATAGATAGATAATACACATATATATATATATACACACATACATACATATATACATACATACATACATACATACATACATACATACATACATAAATACATACATATATACATACATAGATTTTTGCGTGTATACGAATAAAATGTTTTTCATTGTATTCATTATATTATATATATTTAATAATAATAGGCTTAGTCTGCAGAAATGACAGACTGGTTCTGTTGTATATAAATACAAAAAATATTTATATTTTCAATAGAAAATATTCTTAGGCGTAAATATTCT
>NC_069005.1:2781777-2784402 GCF_001194135.2 Octopus bimaculoides | reverse complement strand
TATATACATATAGGTATGCATAGATACATACATGCATTGCCTTGTATGGCTTTAGTAATGCGTGTGTGTCTCAGTGCGTCTCTGCCTGTATGTATGTACGTCAATATATTTGTTGAATCGGTCAGTTTGTGCAAGGCAGTTTTAAATCAGTACATAGATTAACACAATAATATGTAAAGGATTTAAAAGGAACACTTTTGATATTTTCTTCTAGAAAATAAATATATTTGTATATATACGGATTATAATTAATTACTGGTATAAATGCATTCAATGAATTCTTACGAGGTTTATATGAAATTAATATGGGCGGGGTAGGAGTTAAGTACATGAGAGAGTTTCAACGAAGAACGAGTATAAGCGTGTAATATTTATATTCGCAAAATTTTAGTAGCTTCACCTAAAGACGCAAAAACAAAAAGATATTTTGTTTATTACGCCACACCCTTCATATATTTTGCTAACTAATATTAAATTAGACTGACGGAATGTATTGTTTATACAGATTTTTCACGGATCTTGATGTAGGCATAGCGATTTTCGAAAAAGGCGGCCGCATAAAACATGGCGGGTCATTAAGTCTAAACAACTAGAAACATTCTGAAAGTAACTTTACAAGGCATATCATTCGGAGCACATCCTTTTGTTTCGACATAGACCTACCTTCTCTATTCAAATGTTCTCTACAGAATGACTCTCAGCTGAGATTAAATTCCGCCTCAGCATCACGCATTTGAAAGCAAATACGTGGACATTGTCATTAATTCTTCATTTAATTCATGCGAATTTCCTCGAGACTGAAGCATAGAATTTGTTGTAATTCGAAAAATTCGTACAATAAAACCTTAACGAGATCGCCTGATATGATGCTACCTGTCATTCATTTAACTTGAACTATACTGTACAAGAATATCTCTATTGGTACATAGTTGCTTTCAGTTACATTGGAAATCCACTAATGCCGGGCATCGCTTCGTCTTCTCCATTTTGCCGTAGACCTTTATCTAGCAATTTTCTGCATCTTCTCACGGTCATTCTTCTTCCCTAATGACGTATTTATTAGAGAAACAATTGCTGTATATCAACCAAAGACAGTGCGCACTAATAGTTCCTTCAGATTACAGTTACTGTTTTTTGATGTTTCAAACAAAATTGTCTAACTTGTGTGTTGTGAAAGGCATATCGTCACAGAATTGAATATATTGAGACACACGAAACACGACAGTGAGACTTTTAAATAATATATTATTAAACTCGCTCTAGCCTAGTCTATTTTATAAGCGCGGGTGCGGCTGTGTGGCAAGAAGTTTGCTTCCCTACCACATGGTTCCGGGTTCAGTCTCACTATGTGGCAGCTTGGGCAAGTGTCTTCTACTATAGCGTCGAACCAACCAAATCCTTGTGAATGGATTTGGTACAAGGAAACTGAAAGAATCCCATTGTATATATAAACATGTGTGTGTGTGTATATATGCTTGTGCGTCTGTCTATATACACGTATATGTATACCTACACACAAATATATATATTTGTAGACATGCGTGAACGCACATACACATACGCGTGCGCACACTCACCCAACCAGGCACACAAACACACACACACACACACACACACACACACACGTACACATAAGTATATGTATTTATATAATTTCTGTCTTGTGGTGTCGAAACTGAGATGGTATACGATCAGCGGATGAGAAACTGACATCGTTTGTGAATGAAATTTAACCAACAAAAACGGAAGGATTTTCTTCTGGTCAATGTTTAGAATATCCACTTTTTTTAGCAGAAGCACATTCTAATATATTTTAACAGTATTCACTTTCGTCTCTCAGACATTTCTAGCAAGATAACATCTATATATTAAATCCCTGAATAATACTACTAAATTTTAAATTAGATCCCTCTAACACTAATATGAATGTTTATATTTTGGTCCTCTCGTTTAACGTCATCGTAGTCATCGTTGTCATCACCATCACCATCATCAAGATCATCATCATCATCATCATCAACATCGCCAATTGTTGGACGGTTCAACAGGAGCTGGCAAGTCGGTGGGCTACACCAGGCTCCGCTTGTCTGTTTTGCGAGGTTTTCTTACCAGTGGAGACCCTTCTTAACACCAGTCACTTTACGTAGTACCTGCATAGGTGCTTTCCACATGGCATCATCACAGTTTCTTTTTACGTGGCATCAGCACAGACGTATTTCGCTAGAACACTTCGTCATCTAAATAAATCGACGCTCTAATTTCTCTTCTCTCTGAGCAGATTGTTATAAATATAATGTAACCATTAAGAATAAGATAATTAATTCATAAACTTAGTCGGTAAAGTGACATGTATACAATACACTGTTGGTAGAATAATCGAATAACTGAATGTAATGTAGCTTAAAGAAGAGCCCGGAACATCCATCATAGTGATAATCCTTGAAACATTAAATTCACCAATATTTCAGTTCAGATTTGTCAAAATATTATTGACAAAACTGTTTGGAATTACAATTAAATCCAAAGCTCAGAGATAAGAAGAAAAATAATAAAACAAAGGAACTACAAGTTCCCAAAATTAATATTAATGCATTCCCGCTCTGAGGGATGTTTTACATGGTAGTA
>NC_069005.1:2780252-2781492 GCF_001194135.2 Octopus bimaculoides | reverse complement strand
ATATATATATACATATATACATATATACATATATACATGCGTGTTGTGAGTGTATGATTATGTATGTATGTATATGCATATGTAAACACACATATGTTTGCATAGAGGTAGGTGGAAATATAAATTTCTGAGAAACTCTATTTTCTTTTCTATTGAAATGTACACTTATGTGAGTTTCCATGAATTTATTTATTTCGCGAAGGCAATCACATGCACACACATACTCCCCAGAAATGCCTATCTACATCCATGTGTGTGTATCTAAATACATATAGATCTCATTTCATGCATATATATGTACGTGTAGGTGTATATAAATATATGTGTATGTATGTGCGTGTGTGTGTGTGTTAAGAAGACCCCTAGGTTTTTCGTTATATAAAAGTAACTTTCGCCAAAGTAATACTGAAAATATAGAAGACTCACATTTTATAACAGCAATAGACAATATTGTATGTGTTTATAGACATAATATGTCATGGCACTGACATTGTATGCAGTAACCGGCCTTCATGAATTATCTTCAAATATGTTATACGTAGAAAAAATGGAGAATAACGATTATAACTATTGCATATATTATATCAGCCATCCATTGAGCAAACAAGCACACACATGCATATAATAAATTCATTCTTATGAATACAGTTCTATATTTAAGAGATGAGGAATTATATGCATTATTTACATTATTTACAGTTGATGGATATTTCTCCATATCTTGTTTGTTGCTAACACAACGTATCGGCTGAAATACCCTCCAGCCTTCATCAGGTGTCTTGGGGAAATTTCGAACCTGGGTTCTCATACTTTGATATTTTATTTAATAATACGTACAGCACCTTAATGAAATCCTCTGTAAACTAACATGCGATAGTTAACAGGTATCTAACTAAGGATCTGTACGGCACTTACGAGGTGGAAAGCCCTAATAATATCGCCATATTTCCTGTGTTTACTATGTTTATAACTGCATCTATACACGCATATGCTGTTTACGGAACAGTACTTTAATTATATATATATATATGTGTGTGGGGGGGGCTTGTGCGTGCGTGTGTGTGTGTGTCCCTGTGTGTGTGCGTGTATTATATATACATGCATACATACATACATATACACACACACACACACACATATATATATATATATATATATATATATATATAAATATATATACATATATATATATATATACATATATATACATATATGACTATATATACATATATATATATAT
>NC_069005.1:2779489-2780004 GCF_001194135.2 Octopus bimaculoides | reverse complement strand
TATATATATATATATATATATATATATATATATGTATGTATGTATATATACTTATATATATATGTGTATCATCAGGCAGTTCAAATGTATATAGACACCACACACACACACACACACAAACAGGAATAAGAGCAAAAACGAGACGCACATAGATATGTGACTAATCGAACCAAGCGAAACACAGTAAGCGATGCGTCTGCATCTGCAGTTATAAAGACGGTCGAAACCTTTAAACATATCGCTAATAGCCCATTGGTCTAATTAAGTTTGGCGCATGATATAGAGAAGCTATCACTTAAAAGTTCCACTGAAGAATATTCTGCACGGTTCTGCAACTTAAACAGATAATTTGAGAACGCAGAGGTGAAGAGGAGAAATGCGAGTTAGAAAGGAGAGTGAATAAAGCGTTGAGTAGGAAAGAAGAAAGAGGAATGAAGAATGAAAAATGAAGAAGTGAATGAAAGGGAAGGAGGAGGGCGAGGAGGAGGGCGAGGAGGAGGGCGAGGGGGAGGGCG
>NC_069005.1:2778787-2779470 GCF_001194135.2 Octopus bimaculoides | reverse complement strand
GGCGAGGAGGAGGGCGAGGAGGAGGGCGAGGAGGAGGGCGAGGAGGAGGGCGAGGAGGAGGGCGAGGTGGAGGAAACGGAGAGGAAGGATGGAATCAGGTGAGTCATTGGAGGGAGAAGCGAAGTGGTAGTGAGAGGTGATGCAACCAATGAAATCGATGCAAAGCTAAGCCATTGTGATAGGAATCTGCAAGTTTTGGCAGCGATCCAAGAGATTAGCATGCATAATGGTAATTTCTGTCTATCATTCTGTACTTAGTGTCTGTCGATGTTGAAGTGATTACAGATAATGAACAGGTATAGCGTTGATTTCTTTGACCAAACTTGAAAATGGTGCAGAATGGTTATACAAACCAGTCGGAACCGTTTGTCAGAAACTCTGTTAATGGCAAGTTAATATACTTATATGCATGTATGATATTCACAACACACAAACACACACACACACACACACACACACACACGTACACATGCAAACACAGAAACATAGACATACATGAACGCATAAACGTATACATATATGAAAGTTATGCATACATGATATATGTATAAATATGTATATATATGCATGTGTGTGTGGTCATATATATATATATATATGTGTGTGTGTGTGTGCGTTTGTGTGTGTCTGTGTGTATGTGTATGTCTGTATATATATATATATATATATATATATATATATAT
>NC_069005.1:2777176-2778536 GCF_001194135.2 Octopus bimaculoides | reverse complement strand
ATATATATATATATACATACTTATGTATGTTTATATAAGAATATGGATATACATGTCTACATTTATACACACACATACACACATACGCGCACACATATACATACGTGTATGTTTATACAGTCACGTTCTCTCGAACACACACACAAACATACACACTCACACACACACATGCACATATTCCACATCACCCCTGTCGACTTCGAAATATGAAGGTTCAACACGTAATATGACAGCCGTTAGCCTACCTTCACAGGTAAAACGGTTTCAGTGGTGAAACCGCGTGCAGAACGAACAACACCTTACAGGAAGACTGGAAGCAGAGCTTGGCGACTATTTTTCAACAAAATAACTCATCTTCTTGTATTATCGTACACGTGATGAATCGATTTAAATTCATCCTCTATTCCATTGTTATCTGATTTATCGATCCAGCAGGAAGGTAAATTCTTCGATAGAAATTCAGAGCTGAAAAGAATAAAAAAGGATAGAAATATCACAGAGCGTTTCACCAAACAAACACACTGTCGGTTTTGTACTCCGATAGTTATACCGCTACTGTGGCTTTGGTGGTTTTTATTCTTGTCCCGAATTAGATTTGGTTCACTAGACCAAGACCCGAAGAACTTCCAGCATTCTCTTAATAAGATGGTAAGGTGTTATTTGAAGTATGTATCATTGTTATGATATAGAACTCAATAATGTATTTTTGTTCAAGACTAGAAAATTCAAGACGTTCGCTTTGAAACCACGAAGTTCCGCTTCAGTTTCACTACGTGGTAACTTGCGCTAGCGATTTTTACTACAGACCCTGGGTGACCACAGCCGACTGAACGTAATTCACACACAGAATGAAGGAGCAAGTCATATGTATGTGTGTGTGTGTAATACAATATATGTGTTTTAAGTTAGATCACGGGAAACGTTTTTGAATCAGCACACAAAAGCTCTTGTGTTATTGTGTCTGCTATGGCCTGGTGTATCCAAATTGCAACAACAGATTTATAGAATGGTATTGATCCGTGCCGATACCACGTAGGATAAATACAGTAATAATAATATTGGGTTGGTGCATAATTATTGCGGCTTTTTTCCAACAAATTTTATACAAATATAATAACAACATGTAACAAAAACATCTTTAAATGATTATTCCGGAGCATATTCACCATCTACTTCAATTGCTGCTCCAATTTGGTTGGTAGACGGTCAGACCGTCATTTAAAAATGTTTTTGTTAAATATTGTTAAATATTGCGTAGCACCTTGGGCAAGTGTTTTCTACTATAGCCTTGGGCCGACCAAAGCCTTCTGAGTGGATTTATTAGACGGAAAGTGAAAGAAGTCCGTCCTATATATATATA
>NC_069005.1:2775861-2776814 GCF_001194135.2 Octopus bimaculoides | reverse complement strand
GTGTGTGTGTGTGTGTGTGTGTGTGTGTGTGTGTGTGTGTGTGTGTGTGTGTGTGCGTGTGTGTGTATGTATGTATATAGTAGTTAATAAATCTTATGATATCCATCTGTTAGTTTGCAGGTACAGCACGTCCGCTGGCTTAGTGTTCGTTGAGTATGTAATTAATGAGTGAGACAGAAGATGGAAGATACGAGAATATTTATTGATCACAACACACCAGCTGCCAAGTATCCCACCCTCGCGAGATCGATTCTAGATGGGTTGAAATGATTGTAGTCATCAATAGACATTCACGTATTTTCTATCATTCGTCTCCCTCATTAATTATGGTATTGTGCTATTGTGGTTGGGGTGGTTCACTCGTGATTGTGAGATTTTGGTTTCGATTCCCAGAGCGGTAATGTGTTGCGTTCTTCATAAAAGCACTGCATTTCACATTGCTCCACGATCATGTCGTCATCTGACAAGTGGAACCAATTGCACCTGTACAGGTAATGCCGGTCTGATGGAGGGAGTGAGGTTATGTGGGCACAAAGATTTGAACACAACATGTCGATAGAAACATTTATATAAATAGGCGCAAGTGTGCCTGACTAAAGCCTTGTGAGTGGATTTTGTAGATGGAAACTGAAAGAAGCCCTCTTATATGTATATGTGTTTGTGTGTGTGTGTGTCTGTGTGTGTGTGTGCGTCTGTGTGTGTTTATATAGTTGCGTTCGTCCCCATCCACCACCATCGCTTGACAACCCATGTTGGTTGTGTTTACATCTTCGTAACTTAGCGGTTCGGCAAAAGAAGCCTATATAATTACTACTAAGCTTATTGGGGCGATTTCTTCGACTGAAGGTGGTGCTCCAGTATGGCGGCAGTCAAATGACTGAAACAAATGAAAGAATAAAAGAAAACATATATATACACGCATAGAAACACACACACATATATATATATATATA
>NC_069005.1:2772909-2775497 GCF_001194135.2 Octopus bimaculoides | reverse complement strand
ACATATATATATATATATATATATGTATGTATATTCATCAAATAGATCTTTATGGATGTCAAACTTTATAGATGTATCAATTTGTTTTTTGTGTATGATTCGCTACATGAAAATGGACTGGATTTATATTTCTTTATTTTTGCTACTATTGGTATTACTATTACTCTTGATGTTCTTTTTATTGTTATTTTTATTCTTCTTGTTCTTATTCTTATTATTGTTGATGTTGTTATCATTATTATTGGATATTGAATACTTTGGCCGGCGATATACATCATGGCTTCCTCCACCGAGACAGACGCTGTCTCATAATGCTTTTAGAGTGAAACGACAGGACGTTAAAGTAATTATCATTTATCATACTAACATAGACGTGATTGCAAATACTCTCCGAATAAATTCTAGACATTATTTTTACGAACAGTATCATCAACATCTACATTATTGTGACATTGGCTGAAAAGTTGACGTGATATTTTACGCCTCTTGTAACGAACCTCATTGCTCATTTTCTTTTCTTTTCTGTTATTTTTTTTTTTAAGATTTCACCAATCCACTTCGCAGCATCTCAAAGCATTAATTCTCTTTGGAGGTGTAACAGCTACTTGATGTGATGTTATGGATGCGATCTACGTCAGCAGATCGAGCGTGCGAGTTGCTTGCTAGTTTTTCTGTTGTTCTGGATATTTTTTTTTTTGTTATAAAATCGCACAGGCAATCTAAGAAAGCTGATAAATTCATATTCTTTGGAGAATTCATGAAGTTTTTCAAAATAGTTCATAAATCATTCTATATGTATGTAATGTTCACAAGAGTGACAATGTGCATTCCATCGGTTTAGGTTTCTAAAGATGCCACCCCACTAGATAGGCTAAGAGGCCAATATTCCTTTTAATCGGAAGCTTAGTTCTTCTCAGAGTCACCCATCCACAGCTGAATAAACTGGAGAAACGTGAAACAATGTGTCTTTTTGAAGAACCAACGCGCCGCCTGTTCCGGTCATCAATCCGGTGATCGCCAGATCGTGAGTCCAAAACAATAAACACAAGACTTGTGATTCCTAACCTGTTGTCTGCAGAACCCTGGTGGTTGCAAATGTAGTACTGGGTAGGTGGGTGTCCGTGAACACGTTAAGCTGACAGACCGTTCAATATCCAGGGGTCCATGGTTAAATAAAAGGAGTCCACGGTAGTGAAACGGTTGGGAACCATTGCACTAGAACTTACGCTTTCACATCTAAAATATATACAATTAAAGTAATCAAGAGAACAGCAGGCAGTCATTAAGCAGGCAGGAATTAAACCATTTCTGTGAATTATAAGAAATATGAAATAAGAAAATACTTCGTTTCTTGCAATTGTAACGTTGGTAAGAAGCTCGCTTTGCAATCAAGTGGCTTCGGTTTCAATTCCTCTGCGTGTCACATTTGGCAATTGTTTCCTATTATTGGAACTCTAGTATAATACCCTTGACCAAGGCGAAGCACGTTCGCACCCAGCTGAAGCTATTACACCTTCACGATTCATAATGGAGTCTAATGTTTTTGCCAGCCTCAAAACACGAAGTGGGAATCGCAAAGGAATGGAAAACGTTCTAAAATTGCGCCATGCCTCCAACGTAAACGTTCTTACGATATACGTCCCCTCTTATATATACAGACAGACAGACATACATACACACACAAAGATTAACGTACATACATATTTGTATACATACATTCATATATTCTCTGCATTCAATAAAGCGTGTATACACATACAAACACACACACACTCGTGTATATACATATAAATGCACATATTCACACGCACATGTTGATACATATACACACATGTATATATGCATATATATACAAATAAACACACACACGCTCACGCACCTGTATATAAATACAAAAACCCAGGCCCACACAACCATGTATATACATACAAGCACAAACACCCACACACACACACATGTATGTACATACAAACATACACAAACATTCGCGTACACATTCTGGAAACTATCACGTACGCCATAATGTGTATGTTCTCCACTAGTTTTCTCCCGATCTTCTAGAAAAACGATCTGACCGGTATTTTGAATGCTTACTGGTAACATACTTCCTTCTAACCATCCCAGCTACGCTACTGCTGATTGGACACCAGAAACAGCAATTCGGCTTCGTTTCTTTCTCTTATATACGGACATAGATTATGCACACGACCCAAATACACACGCCATGCACATTCGCTTACAAGAATTTTACTCCAAAGACAGCAAAGAAAAAACAAAGTTGCCTTCTCTATATCACTTCCGTTCTTATACATGACTACCCCGTTGCTGTTTAATATCTGATGTAAAATCCTTGCTTCTGGTTGCAAAATGGTTCTTTCGCTGTTGGTGAGAAATGAGAAAAATAAACCGGAACACACGTGTATATATATACGTACACACCGATATTCTCACGCAAATACACACAAATATATGTACGTGTGTATGCACACATATACATATTTAAATGAAAGCATACATATATATTGATCTATGTCTGCGTGTATATATGTGTGAATGTGTGTGCTGACATATATATATATATATATATA
>NC_069005.1:2771237-2772572 GCF_001194135.2 Octopus bimaculoides | reverse complement strand
ATATATATACATATTTACACATTATACACAGACACACACGTATTAATACATAGACACTCGCACGCACACACAAACTCACATGTATATATATATATATATATGCATATATAAATAAATATATACACATACATAGACACGTACACATAAACACGTATATATATGTATATATACATACATACACATATATTATCTCTATCTCTATCTCTCTCTCACACACACACACACGTATACATGTACACAGATATGAATGCTGATTTCCGAAGCTTGGAGGGAAACGAAAGTGAAATTAAATTTAATAAATATTAATAAAATTGATATGCTCGGAGCAATTGTAAAAACAGTTACCATAGTAACAAACATTCATTTTCATTAAACTCGCAAAAATACTTCACAACCTTTCCAAACACCGTATTATCATACGTCACATGATACAGGAAGTCATATGTGATATTGTTTTATTTTGGAAGTTGCTTTATATGCGCCTGCATGAAAATGTAATGGTGTGAGAGTATGTGTGTATGTGTGAGAGAGACAGACAGACAGACAGACATAGTGAGAGAGAAAGGGACAGTGTATGAATGTATGTCTGCGTGTTTGCTATAGCGTGAGGCAAGTACGTGTCATCGTATATCTGTATGGTAGTGTATGGTAGTGTATGTGTTAATATATCTGTGAAACGGTTACCTGTGTATGCACTTCAACATACACGAATTTTCATTCTTGAATTTAAATTCCTAAAATACTCATATACGTACACATGCATCGATACATATGCATACATTCACACTCGTTCACGCACACACATACATGTACACTTTTGCGTAAGTTTTCTTCTAGGAACAATCAACCAGATGATTTGTTTAGGACAGCTTATCAACCGAATGAATACTCACATCCAAATAACAAACATACTTTCATATATGCATGAAAACATACATGCATACACAAACACACATATATATACATATATATATTCATATATATATATATATATACAAATATATATATATATATATATACATATATGTGGGTGTGTGTGTGTGAGTGTGTGTGTATGTGAGTGTGTGTATGTGCGTGTGTGTGTGTGTGTGTGCGTGTGTGTGTGTGTGTCTGTTGATCGCTAGCTCCAATAGTCTTTTTTTATTATCTCCCTGTTTATTTCCTCGTGTTCCTTTCCGTTAAAGAGCGTAGGCTCGAAATGTAAAAGATCTTCTCACCTTCCTGGGCGTTAAACTAATACATCCGTTTCTCGTTTATACACCTGACTTCGTCGTTTGTTTCTCTGTAAATTTCAACTATATAACTATGTGTATATATATATATATATATATATAT
>NC_069005.1:2763723-2765593 GCF_001194135.2 Octopus bimaculoides | reverse complement strand
ATATATATAAATATATATATATATATACTCAGTTGTATTTTTACTTCCTTCTTCAATTGTTGTGCTCTGATGGAGTTTTGTTAATTTTATCGAATCGCCCGAGCATCTAGAGTCAGTCTCTACTGTTTTTCCGTCTCCTCGTTAGCTCGTGTTCTTCATAACGAAGTCATTATTTGTTGTTTTGTTCTTCTTCTTTATTGTTGCTTTTTATCATATTTTATTTTATTTTGAGTCGAGTGGTGAATGTAATGTTTGATTTTCTAAGCAAATATTTTTCCACTTAGCATTTTCCAGTTGTGTTATTTTAACCTTTATCGATACGCTATCGATGTTTACAATAACGAACATCTCTTCCTCTTTCTATTTCTTTCTTTCCTTTGTTTTTCCTTTTTCCCTCTCTCCATTTCACTCTTTTTTCTTCCCTCTTTTTTTCTTTCCTTATCTTTCTGTGTGGGTTTGCCTTTTATTTTCAATCTCCTGATTAGCACCAGAATTGAACGCTGTCATATTCTTCTGCGAGATATTGAATAAATGTTTGAGAAACTAAATCATGGAAATGGAAAATATTGCTGTTGCTGCCATTCTTGTCGTGGTTCTTTAACCCCAGGCTAGCTCTACTTAAATCTGCCTATGATCAGGCGTCACTTAGCAAAATATACATTGACTCGTGTCCTGTCATTTATCATCATATTTTCCACAATATAATAAAGTTTTAACCCCTTAAATTGAAAATCATATTTCATGAGTATTCCTGTAATAATGTGAAACACCTACTCACCAGTTGAATTGCTAATTTCTACAAGTCACCTTGGTGCCATTGAGATCAGAAATAATTGTTTTAAACATGCTTTCCACAGTTGTGGGTAATAGAATTTTTGAATGGATATATCTGATTTCTGCAGAAGAATAATTAACCAACGATAGCAACAATGACGAGGATCACTACACTAAAGAAGTTGATTACGGCATTGATGACGTTCCTTATTCTTTTTATATTGTAATTAACTAATTTTACCTCTTTAAATGTGAAATTATATTTCTTGGATATTTTAGTAATGACGTTAAACATCTACTAACAAAATAGAATTGATATTTCTTGCAAGTCTTGTTGACTCAATAAATTTGACATATGTCCAGAAAAGATAGTTTCAAACTTGACACAGACAAGCACGCATTGGGTTGATATATAAAATATGCATACATGTGTATACACAAGTATATATATATATATATATATATATATATATATAATGAAAAATAAAGGGGAGGGAGTATGGTATTTCAAGTCCGACAGCTGTTTCTTGGGGCTCGGAATTACATAATACTCTGCTGTTCATGTTTGGTGGATGGAATATGCAAAACGAAAACAATACATATAAACATTCTCGTACACGCAGCCTCTTCCTCTTCCTCTGGATAGAAATATCAAAATAGAAACACCATCTAAATTTGTGTGGTAAATATACGAAATATATGCTTGTAAGTGTTTGTCTTCTGAATATATACTCTTTTACTCTTTTACTTGTTTCAGTCATTTGACTGCAGCCATGGCGGACCACCTCCTTTACTCGAGCAAATCGACTCTAGGACTTATTCTTTGGAAGCGTAGTAGTTTTTCTATCTGTCCTGCAAGAGGAGTTAAAACGTCAAACCAGTGCTGAACATGCGTTCACAGAGTTCCTCAGCTATAGAACTCCAGATTTTTATGTTACCGGAATAGAAAGACTTGTAACTCATTAGGAAAAGTGTATTGATTCTAATGGTACTTATTTTGATGAATAAAATTTCCACATTGTTGAAATATATTGTGATGAATTTCATCTTCGAAAACGTTGCCTACTTTTTACTCAGCCTGATATATATATATATA
>NC_069005.1:2762405-2763392 GCF_001194135.2 Octopus bimaculoides | reverse complement strand
TATATATATATATATATATATATATATATATATGGATAATGTATGTCTGTATATGCATAGGTTTAGGCGCATATGTATGTGTATGTATGTATCTGTTACGTAAGTTTGTACATTATCATTCCGTGTTTCATAGAAATACATCACATATATATCCATTTGCATATATAAATATAAATATTTGCATGACCCTATATGACATGTTTGAACAGTTTCTCCACACAGACACCTATTAAGTAAAAAAAAAAAGCGTATATCTTTCTGCGTGTAATTATACGTATTCTCACTTATTTGTATATGTGTATTAATTTGCAAGCCTATGCGAACGAATTTGAATAAGATCATACGTTTACCCACGAGTGTTGAAACATGCGTGCGTTGAGTAGGTTTACGACTACTGAAATATTAATGTTTCTCAATTATCATGTTTCTATTCTACAAATTCTATAAGTTTCTCTCGTTCTATGCAATCATACAGTGATTATACAATGATTATTGCATAGGCCTCATTCTCTGCATAACTAAATGACGTTTTTTTTTTTCATATCTAAAGCACAACTAAACATTATAAAATATTTTTACTTTTACACATTTCGAACCAGTTATTAAATAATTTATCGTAACTTTTAAACAAAATATAACTTTGTACTATTTATAAACAACACTCTGATATCTTTAAAATTCTTATATAAACTATATCTAAAATGTAAGTTTTCTATATAGCTTATTTAAATTTTACTTATATTTTCTAATTACACTATGTAACTCTGTTGTATATAGTTACAGTATTATTTAGTGACTTGGTTAAATAATTATTTTTAATGGTTAAAATACTTCAAGAAGACGTCATTAAGTTTTGCTTTTAAGCCATGTAAATCTTCGTATCTTACGATCTGATAAATAAGTAATTACTGAAGATTATTTATTCCAACACACAGGAGTATATATATATATATATATATATATATATATATATATATATATATATAT
>NC_069005.1:2759228-2762022 GCF_001194135.2 Octopus bimaculoides | reverse complement strand
TATATATATTAATGTTTGTTTCTTTGTTGACGCTGCTGTAATAAAACAAGCTTTCATTAAATTGAAGGATTATTCAATATTTTACTTTTTGCTGAGCGAAATTTATACATTAACAAGAACAATATTTAAAGTCTCCGACGATTCAGCCAGTTCTGCCATTATAGGATCACCAGTTGAGGGCTTTGCAGGGAACACGGGGCCATGAAGTTTCTGCTATAATTGCAAATTAAGTGGAAGTACAGTTATCCTTTTTTTCTTTCTCAGATATGTTACAGATGCCAAAATATATTGTAACGTTCACAAAATACCCGGGCAATGCCGAGCATATCTCTGGCAGTTTATACAGCCATAAATACTTATACAAACATAAATTCATGAATATGTGTGTGTGTGTGTGTATGTGTGTGTGTGCCGTGTGTGTCTGTAATTGTCACTAAGTGTGGTTAGTGTGTTAGGAAACAACTACATTGCTAGAAATAAGAGCTAAACCGATCTAATGGTGCATTTAACTACAGCATTAGCACCTTTAGCTGTTAGTGCTGGCAATGTATGTGTTTCCTAATACCAAGGCACATTTAGTTACCATTACATATCTTTTCTTTCGTGAAACATTGCAAACTACTGTTTATAACTTTATATATATATATATATATATATATATATATATATTTACATATATACGGAAGTCTTCATTCAATGTCCGAATATCAAGTCTGCTGGCAAGCGTTTGGGCGATCCGGAAATATAGTACAAGACAGTTGCCTAACGCAAAATACAAGAAGACTGAAGCCGTAACTAACCGGTCATTAAGATGTCTTCTTACCACACTGCTACGCCTGCGTCTACCTAATAAAAATGTCAGGGATGAATGTTGGTCGAAATAGCAGAGAAATATACCAGAAAGTGCCTCGTGCCTTGATAGAAGAGGGAGAAACATAGGATAATGCAATTCGAAAGATCAACGAACAAATACGGCGGTGGTTATGTGGAAAAAATGGCTTTCATTAGACATCTGCTTCATATTGGGCCTTCCTGGGGCTAAACAAAGACATCTACAACAGCAAGAACAAGTACAACTCCAGCATCCTCACGGTAATGGCATCAACAAAAGAAAAGAAAATATTTATTTACACCTTTTTATTGATTTAAATAAAAATCCATTATCAAGATAATATGATTTCCAAGTGAAATACATGCCTAGAAGGATTCTCCTAGCAGAATTTTTTTTTTTTAAGATATGAGCTGATGATAATGATGGTGATGATGATGATGATGATGATGATGATGATGACGATGATGACGATGACGATGACGACGATGATGATGATAACTACGACAACGATGAAGTCGAGGTTGATGCTGATAATGAATTGACGGTTAATAATAATAATAATAATATTTATTATTATTATTACTATTATTATTATTATAAGTAGTAGTAGTAGTAGTAGTAGTAGTAGTAGTAGTAGTAGTTGTATTGTTGTTGTTGTTGTTGCTGTTGTTATATAATGATAATAATAATAGAAGTAATAATAATAATGAGAATAATAATTAATATCATTATTGTTATCATTATTTTTATTATTATCATTATTAGTAGTATTCTCATCATTATTAAGATTATTATTATAAAAATAATGATTGCAAGCATATAAGTTATAAATAACGTTGTAAAAATTAAGTGTTCATTATTAATAAAATAAAAATTGCTTCATTTTAATGAGAAATGATAATATAATGGTTATATAATGCTAAAAATTATTTAAACATCCAAACGACAAAAATCAAAACCAAAAATTGTTGTAAAAAACATATCAAATTATTAAAACGTATTTATTAAATATTAATTTAAATTGTAATCTTGAATTTAATAACAGAAATTCTTATTACCTGGAAATTGGAAGTCTAGGTGATTCGAGAATAAATAAATTATACTTTGTTTTAATTTCACACATCGTAATGACGTTGCATATTTGCAAAACTGTCTTCTAATGTAATGTAGATAATCAGATATAACTTTAGTCGTGAACTAGCATTATGTAAAGCCTAAAGGTTATACTAAAAGATAGGATACTTTGTTGTGGGCAAGGAAAAGATGTGCTTCCATAACTGTGTTCTGTATGAACACGAACGACAATGACTTGTCC
The DNA here is from genome assembly GCF_001194135.2 of Octopus bimaculoides. Classification (NCBI taxonomy): domain Eukaryota; kingdom Metazoa; phylum Mollusca; class Cephalopoda; order Octopoda; family Octopodidae; genus Octopus; species Octopus bimaculoides. The sequence continues at coordinate 2,759,875 of NC_069005.1, read as the reverse complement.
ATCAACGTTCTCTCAGAATATAGCAAGACTATTACATGTGTTGAATTCATTCACCCCATACATACGCATGAGTAACTCACTATCAACCAATCTATCTAGCTAGCTAGCTATCTGTCTGTCTCCCCTCTCATCGCTTGTCTATGTATTGACTCTACTGAGCCACTACTGCGGAACACCTGACCCTTCTTTTCAGGCCAACTTTAAAAACAGATGAATTGCTGTTAAGCATTTAGCCTGGCGTGCTAACAATTCTGCCCGCTCGCTGCCTTGGTAACGACCGAGTAGTGCAACATCGTGCGTCTCAGGAGACCACAACTGTTTAACAACCTCCCAGGGAACCTAAGAGATTTTGCAAGTTGTAGATGTGGAAAGGTTCAAAGAGCACAAATTTCTGTCTGAAATCCCAGATGAGTCCACATCACGACTTCGTTCAGCTCGCTTCTTCACAAAAGTAATACCGAAAGGAGACCCTGAAACACTGAAAGGTGGTGGTACTCCAGCATGGCCCAACCTCTGAGTGAAACCCCTAAGATTGTAGAGGAAAATAAGAATATCTATATGCATACACATCTATCTATGCCTATCTATTTACCTATATCTATCTATGTCTATCAATCTACCTATCTCTCTCTCTCTCTCTATATATA
>NC_069005.1:2758020-2759175 GCF_001194135.2 Octopus bimaculoides | reverse complement strand
ATATATATATATATATATATAATATAATATATATATGTATGCATATATGCATATTCATATAGGTGTGTGCATGCGTGTGCGTGCGTATGTGTAAAGGTGTGGTTAGGCGTAAATAATTTCCAAACAATGCGAATAATGAATGAAATCTAAGAAATATTTTCGTACGCCTTTATTTCTTTTTCCTTTGCCCTTCCCATTTATTATATGTAGATATTTCCTTCATTGCTACAGACAATATCACTCCTGAAAATAGCTTCCCTTGAATACGAAGAGTTTAATACGCATACACAGGCTTGTATTTGTAAGCATAGATTCATACCAATAGATATATACGTACACATACATACACATGCGTGTTCAATTGCCCGTGTTTTGCCTTGTGTGTATATATATATACAGAAAAAGAGGGGAAAAATTTACATATACGCATCACGTTTGCAAATGCGCGGATATATTATGCCATGCAGTTTGTGACACATACACACACTCACGTGCACATGCAAACGTGTATATGCATATACACCGACACACCTATGTATACAAAAGGATATATATATGTATGTACGCATTTGTATATATGTCTGCATCAATTTATGCAGTAACGTATGCGTATGTATGTATCTATGTGTATATCCTATTATAGCATTGCATGAAATAAAGAAGCGCTAAAAAATCCCAAGTGACATAGAATTCTTGCGCGGCTTTCTTTATTTATTATCGAACAAGGGAGGTACGTACAGGTAAACATGTTTATATATATATATATATATATACTTGAATAAATATACACATTCATGTATGGATTTGTATATATATATATATATATATATATATATATATATATATATGTAATATCGTATATCCATTTATATCTTATAAATATATATATATATATATGTGTGTGTGTGTGTGTGTGTATACATATATATACGTGTACATATTTATATATATATATATATATTGTTATACATGCATATATATATACATACATATACATATGAATACACATAGATGCATATACATATGTATATATATATATATATACATATATATGTATGTATATATACATATACATATGTATATAAATACATACATATATATATATATGTATATATATATATATATACATATATATGTATGTATATATACATATAC
>NC_069005.1:2750386-2757663 GCF_001194135.2 Octopus bimaculoides | reverse complement strand
TATATATATATATATATATATATATATGTATGTATATATATATACATATATACATCAGCTTTTCGAAACTTATTATGGCTGCGTTTGATTCTCGCTGCAACTGAAATACAAGTGGAAGAATTCTAAAAGATGTAAAGAAACCGAACGAAAAAGAAAGAAAAGATAAGAAAAAAAAACACGGAAAATACAACCAAAAAATAAATACAAACTAACATTTCTTACAGAACTCCATATTCTCTGATGATTTCTTCTGTATAATATCAGGGTCTATATTTATCTGCAGATTATAGTCGTAATGAGAATTTTCTGAAGGAAACCTCTGTGGTTAATTGCTAGTTCTGTTCTCAGATCATGTATTAGACTCCCTGAAATAACAGTGAGTCGTCGACAGCAGCGTTTTCACACTTCCTCACGAAATGATACAAACTATCTCAGTAAAGCGAAGCAAGATTATCTTAAAGGCGACGAGCGTGCGCAATTTGCGGTGAATCTAACCACATTTAATACATATGTATGAAAAAATAACAAACGTTACGAATATTCTTCGTTGATATCATAATTTTATCAATCGTTGATAGCTTTACCTTCTTTTTTTATTCTCTTTCTTTTTTTTTTTTACTAAGATCGATCAGTAATAGGCATTATACATTCAGTGCAATTGATGCCAACTCCAACATTAATTCCACGTTTTATAGATACACATGAATATCTTTAAAACACATTGCCTAATTGTACAACGAAACACGAGGAATGGAAAAAGACTCTTCGCATATTCAACGGAATGGTACAAGTTATTTGAATAATATGGGACTGTATATTTAAGCAATATTTTGCGGACATTATTTTCATGAAATATGTAAATTTTATTTAGTACTTGAACACGTATGAATTCCTATGAAATTTTGCAAATTGTACCTAGAATTCTGTTTAAAGAAGTAAAACACGAAATTAGTGAATTTTAGCAATATTGCACTTAAAACGAAATTTTGATATTTCATTTGAACAGAAGTTGGAATTTCATAATGTAAGAGGTTAAAACGGTATTATAAAAAAAATATCTATTCTTTTAACGTATTTTTATGCTACATTAATTTATACATATAAATATATTATTTTATTAACATTTTATTAAAAATCGCGTATTACATGGCACAAATTAGCTAGTTTCTCTGTTGCTTAGACCCCAAAACACTAGCAAAGATTATTGACTTAATACACGGAATAGCAAACAGCATTATGTAATGAAATGCATCATCTTCCCAGGAATTTCGTCTGGTTTATATATTCCTATTAATTCACTGCATCAATATCTACAATAGGCATAAGAACCATGTTGTTTCCTAAACTGCAGAGAAAGTGTCTTTTCTTTATGGTTATTGCACACGATCAGTTCTATTTTGTTATCTAGATAAGCACCACCAATGCTTAGGTTTTATGTCGCATTCATCAGACTTATCTATTGTTATTCCTTAGAATATAGAATTGACGTATTGGTGGTAACGTTCTCTTTTCTCTTTAACAACGACCCGAAATTAACTGCAAAATAATCCATAAGGCTGTAGAGGAAACGCAATTTATTATTCGCATTATTACCCTAGCTAGAGGAAGGAGAAAAGTCCAATTCAGTAGATGTCTCGTAGATTTTTTTTATTTCTATAATACTTTTGTTTGTTTGTTTTTTCCGAATTTGTTTGCCGCCAGAAAAGGTTTTCAATGTTTGTTGTTAACAATCAACAAGGGCATTTTATTCTGCACAGGGTTAAGTAACGTAGTAAATAGCTCACATTCCTTTATCTTATTTCCATTATGTAAAGCCTAGATGGCGCGAAATGGCAGAATCGTACCTGCGCTGGATAAAATGCGTAGCAGCATCCTGCCCGCCCGCCTTTATGTTCTGAGTTCAAATTCTGCCGTAATCAACTGAGCATTTAATCCTTTCGGGGTAGATGAAATAAGTCACGATTGAAAATTGATGTTTTATTCACTCGACCAGCTCCGTCTTCAAAAGTTTCACGCTTTGTGCGTGACATCTGCAAAAAGTTATTTCAATGTAATCACTGTAAATTTTGGGCGAATGATGATGCCCGTATCGATATTGAAATATATATCCTAACTAAATACTCATTTCATGGTGAACGATATATGTATATGTGTGAGGTCTGAGATTGTATACACACACATATATATATACATATATAACTAGGAAACCAATTTCTCTGTATACAAATGCTTTCAATCTGTCGACAGTTCTCTGATAGACATATTTTTGCAAATGTGAGACGAGATATATCACATATCAGTACTTTTTCATCTATATCATACATATATACACACCACATATGTTCGCCTCAAGATAGCAACGTTTTACAACTACACTAGTCGCTAGACATTGTCAATTTGAGTTTTCATAGTAATAAGAACAGTAACAGAAATAATAATATAGGCACATGTATGTCTACATGTGCATATAGGTGTGTTTTCTTGTACCTGTCTGTAGCTTATGATTTACTTATACATATGAGACATAATTAATATACATTTATGCATATCTAGACATTTTTCTTTGCTTCTATCGCTCTCCCACTCTCTCTTTCAATTTCTTTCTCTCTCATTCTCTCTCTATATATATATATGTATATATTTTTATATATAACGTTGATCACTAACGTGGACATTCAATGTGCTAGAAATAGATCACATCTTGTGTCTATTAAGACCTAAATTGTTCTCAAAACGAAATTTAGCGGAATCCTGGTAATTAATCGATATTAATTAATATATGATTTTTTACCCTATATTTTATTATATATATATATATTCAAAAATATACACACTAATAATTTAGGTATGTAATAGCAAAGAAACTATATAGAACTAGAGTGTGAGAGAAAGAGAGAGAGAATGACATAGAGAGAAAGATAGCAGGGATGAAAAATGATGGAGAAATAGAAGGTCAGAATTATAGTAACAGGGGACATATATATATATATATATATATATATATATATTCATAACTATACCTAGAGTTTAATAGTAAACACGTTTCTCTCAATGTGTACATAATATATGTAAACAATGGAAACGAAGCTACGACAAATAAAAGTGGAGAAACAACGTGTGATGTATTTTATATTTAGTGTCTATAGAAGACGATGAATACCTCGTCGTACAAATCATACAAACCAACACAATATGCCAATAAAAATAGATTATATATTAAATATTAAATATAATATATATTCTGCAGAGAAATGTCACTTCAACTTTTCCGTATATATTTTACGATATTAATATATATTACTCAGAAATATGAATATAGGTATGTTAGAAATTAAACCTATCTATCTATCTATCTATTTATCTGGGTATTTATCTTTCACTCTCTCTTTTTGTGTGTGTATCTATATATGTATATATATATATACATACACACGTCATATATATATATGTATGTATATATATATATATATATATATATATATATATGTATGTATATATATATATATATATATATATATGTGTGTGTGTGTGTGTGTGCGTGTGTGTGTGTATACGATATGCCCATATGACACATGCGTGACACACGCAAACACACATAACATACACACCCGTCACACACATACACATATATACTGCTTTAAAACTAAAAGAATAGGAAATAAACTACCGTACAGCCTTTAAGTATTTTTGATTTTTTCCTGCATGAGTCCATGTATGTAAAGGGTGTGCCTACCAAAAACAAATATATGTATAATACTCATCCACTGGCAAAGAGAAGCGGAACAAATGACAATAGGTGAGCTGTAATATGAGTTTGTACATATTAGACACATTGCTATTTTCAGATATTTGAATAGGAATTTATCTAAATTTTAAAGATGACACCGCATATATGTATAAATCACATTTACGTTGACATTTGCTGTAGAAACATCTGATTTTCAAGAATCTAAATATACAGAAACGGACATATTGGCTGTAGTATTTTTGATATATTTTTTCGTATAATTATATCTAAGTATTTACATGGAAATTTTCAAACAATAAATCAAGAAAGAACAATGCATGACAGCTGATAAATGTATATATATATATATATATATATATATATATACATACACACAAAGGAGCTTCTTCAGTATCCGCCTATCTGCACACACGACTTTGGTCGGCCAGTGAGTGCAGTGGAAGGTAGCTTTTGAAGGTACAACACAATGAGACTGTACCTGCAACGATATACTTTGGAGACAAACCTCTTACTACAGGACCACGTGATGCACTGCACGGTGCATTTTAAGCATTTTAACCCCTGCAATGTCCATTCCTCTTCTCGCATAACCTCGGCCGATTTGTTCGAAAAAATGACACAGATGTCGAGATTGATAGAAGCTTGGGTGGAATATAAGAACCTATTCCTTTTCTGCTCTAAGCACAAGGCCCCAAATTTTGGGGGACGGTGCCAGTCGATTAGATCGACCCAAGTATGCAACTGGTACTTAATATATCGACATTCGACAGGATGAAAAACAAAGTCGTCCTCGGCGGAATTTGAACTCAGAACGTAAAGACAGACGAAATATTGCTAAGCATTTCGCACGACGTGCTAACGTTTCTGCCAGCTCGCTGCCTCCGCGAAAAACCTATTCTAGCAGAGGTTTGGCACTATAATTTTCGTCCCAGAATGTATAAAATTCAAAGTTGACCATATCAGAATATGAACACTTAGTAACAGAAAGATAGACAATTTACCGCATTACTATTTATAGGAAACTTTAACGAATCTGAAGGAGGGTTCCCAAATATATATATATGTGTGTGTGTGTTTTAATGTGTTCCGTTTTAGTAAATTCAGTTTATGTCTTATTCTTATAACATTGGCATAATTGACTATCTCCCACCCTCAAAATTACTGGCCCTCTACCAAAAATTCCAAACCATTATTATATCATAGCTGTTAAATTGAATTATTCTTCTTCATTCTGGCACATTTGCGAAAGTTTGAACGAATAAATATTTCCAATAAATTTATGAAATATATTTCTAATTTCTATCAGAGAGTCCTTTTCTAAATTTTTATTTTTAATATGAATCTCCACATTTTGAGCATTTACAAATGCAATTATTTACACTTAGCAAATATTGAAATTTTTTGAATGACGCTTCGGCTTCGCGACTTAGATTTTCGTTCCAATACAAGAGTATTTCGGAAATTCAAGTGCATTTAAAAAACGCAACACACTTTTACACACGTCTTCCTCTTTTTTACTTTTCATCTCTCTCTCGTCATATATCTATATTATCTACCTATCAATCTAACTACGTTTTCGATGCAATTATGTGTACATGGAAAATATCTACAAACCGATGCTAGAAACATGTACAGGTAAACATTATATATATACTCCTAAAAATTTATTATTATTTTTCTATATGTTTTCATTATATGATTTATATCGAAATTACACATGCGTATGTATAATATATAATCATATGAAATAGATATATATTCTTTACGTATATGCGCGTGTTTGTATGTGTTTTCATTTATCTCTATATTTGTGTGTAGGTGTGAGTGCTCGTGTATGTGGGTATTTATACTGAGAGAAGTGTGTGTGTGTGTGTGGTATGAGCGATGAATATATCATTCAATATATCCATATTTGGTTTTGTAACTACTCTCATATATATACAGTCATAGAGAGATGAGAGAGAGAGAGAGAGAGAGAGAGAGAGAAATATATAGATATATGTAGACATTTCTGGGCATGTGTGTGCACGTTTGTGTGCGTGTGTGAGTGCGCGCGTTGCAATGGGGTTTATATGCTACCTTCGACTCATAGCTCTGATGGAAGAAAACTGCTTTAGTTGTTGGAGAAGAGCATTAGAACCCGAACTATGATTTATAGAAGCGAATTTGCGTTCTAGAACTGGCAGAATCCTTAGCACAGACGACAAGCTCGGCGCAATTTTTATCCAGCTCTTTGTGTTCTAAGTTCAAAATCCGCCGAGACCAACTTTGCTTCCCACCCTTTTTGGGGGTTCGATGACATTATCTACCACTCAATTACTAGAGTTGAATTAATTGACTTGACCCATCAACGCCTGCTAAAATATTGGTGGCCTTGTGGCAAAATATAAAACTACTATTTGAAATACCATCAATATCTGTTTTTCTTTCTTCTTCTGCAGTATTCTCATTCTTTTATTTTGTAATTAAGAGTATCACAGCTCTCACTTATTAATGTGATTGGTTTGCGTTTTAATATGTGTTACCGTTTTTCTGGTATTAATAACTTGCTTAAGATAGGCATGGAGATTAACTTTCCCAAAAATGTTCTTTCATCCGTGTGTAGTAGGCTGTCTGCTGCTAAAATTGTTAAGAATTCCGATGTCTGTGCTTGGATTAATTCTGTTATCTCTTTTTCTCTAATTAACATGGTATTAATAATAATTTGTCTTTCCTCTCTTGTTTATTATTGTTAATTTGGCGTGTTTTGCAATGCCACTGAATATGACGTAATACTTGAAACACTGTCTGTACTTGTTAACCCTCTGCAGAGAACACTTTGTTGTTATTCGTAAACAAAAGACAGATAAATGTCTTCTCCTAAAAATTTTGTATTTGAACTTTAGAAGACAAAAAAGTGCAGAGAAGGTGAGATGGTGAGATATTATTCCTGTTGTATTGGATACAGTTTATATAAATCTCGGTTCAATATGAACTACAGGTACATCACAAATTACAACGTTTCGAGTTACCACTTTTTCCACTTTATGTCATTATTTTTTAAGAATTGAAATTAATAAAATGTTTCCACTTCAGTTCAATTATTTTCAACTATACGTCGATGGCAGCGAACTTATTTAAAAGCGCCCATATTTAAAAATAATAAAAAAAACAGATAGAATCCAATACTCAAATGGAAGATCAAATCAAATACATTTGAACATATTTACAAACCGTTATTTAAATCAGATATAAGGTAAAAGGAAATTTTAATATCTATTTTCGTCTCACGCCCTATTTAAAGCTAAGTCGCATACCTTGAGACAAAATACCGACGTAAGTTGAACTGACTTTTTATTTCGTTACTTATTCATCATCTACTTGCGTACCATGTTTTATAATCTCCGCAGCAAACGTATCCAGAATCAACGAGTGAGGATACATGTGGTCAAAATTCTTCTGCTAATCAATCATTCTTACATTTGCTGTGTCGTATCTTCTACATATTTTAACACTGGTTTGGCAGCACCCGCTTATGCGGGGGGGGGGG
>NC_069005.1:2744482-2750076 GCF_001194135.2 Octopus bimaculoides | reverse complement strand
TATATATATATATATATATATATATATGCATACATACACACACACACACACATATATATATATATGTGTGTGTGTCTGTGTCTGTGCGTGCGTGTGTGTGATGATTGCCTCTGTGTGTGTGTGTGTTTATACATATATATGAATTGTCTGTTAGATGCGTTTTTTGTTGTTTTGAAAATCCTTCTCCGCCGCTCCAGTAATTTAACTGTCCAAACTCTTTTCGAAATGGCATTGCATTGGTTTCTATTTTGATCATGTTTCATTCCTCCCCCACGCCCTACCAGACTGGCCAAATTCGTTTCGGGCTGTTGTCGAAATATCTATTCCGTTCCATGAAGCGTTGTCAGTTTTAATTATTATTGCATTCGTTGTAATTTATCTCGGATCTCTTGTTTTCAACATTTATTTACAGATTTTTTTTTCCTATACATTGCGACTGTATACGTCTGTTGTGTATCTCCTGCTAACTATTTCTTATTTATGACGTATCGCTTCCTTTAGTTTCTGTCTTTTCTCTCCATAACCTTCGCGTGGAATTTCATATTAACGCAGATTTAGATAATAATATTGAGACATCAGTCACCATCCATTTCTGGCTGCGCTGATTGTTGCATATATTATTTAGAATCCTGAGGTGATCAGGATTCCGATATTCTTTTTTTCTTTATAAGCTTTGCATACTGTGTATACCTCCCTTCCTTTTCATTGTAGCCGTGTATACTTACTTCATTTTTTGTATCTATTTATGTTATTTTATTTCATGTAAACCCCTGTACTGTGTCTATTTTCTTTTGTCACCCTCACTTTTCGCCCTGGTGGCAAATAAATGAAGCCATTATGTCATAGTTGACCATTCCATGTGTCGGGCTGTTTTTCTTTGGAGCTTGTCAGCCTTCCACCTCAAAGCTATACGTCCCCGGCGCTGGTACGGACATATCCGCTGTCCCCCACCAGATCAACCTTCCAGGCCTTTATTCTCATTCGATGCGGCTGGAAGAAGCCACGTAACAGGACCGGCACCAGATAGCTGGGCGTGTCTAGGTATCTCCGGAGGCACAATGTCACCTTGAAGGGAAGGTAGCGAGCTGGCAGGGTCTTTAGCACGCCGGGCGAAATTCTTATCGGTATTTCGTTTGTCTTTATGTTCTGAGTTCAAATTCCTTCGTGGTTGACTTTGCCTTTCATCATTTCGGGTTCGATAAATTAAGAACTAGTTGCGTACTGGTGTCGATGTTATCGACTGGTCTCCCCGCAAAAAAAAAAAAAATTCCGAGCGTTGTGCATATAGTAGAAAAGAATGTCACATTGAAGGATAAAAAGGGGCTAGTATATGTTTGTGTGTCTGTGTTTGTCCCCCCAACGTCGCTTGACAGCTGATGCTGGTGTGTTTACGTCCCCGTAAACTAGTGGTTCGGCAAAAGAGACCGATAGAATAAGTACTAGGCTTACACAGAATAAGTCCTGGGGTCGATTTGCTCGACTAAAAGCGGTGCTCTAGCATGGCCGCAATCAATTGATTGAAATAACTACAAGAATAAAACGAACATATATATATATATATATATATATATATATATATATATATATATATATATATTTATATATATATATATACGTACATATATACATATATACATACGTACATTTGTATATACATAAACATATACTTATAGGTATATATATATATATATATATAGGTATCCATATATACATATACCCACTTATGTATACATAGTTAGATACACGTTTACATACTTGCATCTACACATGCACACTTACACACACACAAATACATAAATAGATCCATACATACACATATACATACACGCATGCATACACATCGTAATGATCATCATCATATTTATACAGTTATTGACCACGACCTCATCGAGATAAATTTGTTTACCTGTAAATATGTGATGTGTTTATGCCATCAGTAAAGAACATGGTCGCCAGTTAAGTTGAACAGCTACCTGAAATATTGTGAAGAATTAGCTGAACTGCGGTAAATATTGGACAAACGTCAAAAATAATATATTAGAATGTTGCGTCAAGTAAGATGATATGCCAAGATGGTGCTTTTGTTGTACATTATGCATGGGGATAGAGATGGTGAGAAACCTCCAAGGAAAAAAATGGAGACAAATGGCTCTTTGTTATGATTATCTCCTCTTTGCTTTCGCCTGAGATAACTCGTTTTGTTTGTCTTTTGATATTTTGGGTGTTTGTTGTTTTCTTGTGTTTTTAATTCTTTGTCTTTCAAAGATTTCTCCGTATGTTTAGCTCAGAGAAAACAGACAGATACACACAGACACACTCACACAGACCCACACACACACACACATATGCATATATACACACGCACGTATAAATATATATATACATACGTACATATATATACGTATGCATATACACTTTTGTTGTATGCATATATATATATATATATATATATATATATATATATATATATATATATATACATATATATATATATATATACGTATGTATATAGATATATAGATATATACATATATATAAACACTGGAAATCTCAGTCCCAGATTTGTCATTATGTAGAAATATAATAAAATAAAATAATGAGGAAAATAAGAATAAACAGATAATGAAAATAAGTAAATAATGATAACAACAACAACAACAACAACAACAACAACAACAATAATAATAATAATAATAATAATAATAATAATAATAATAATAATAATAATAATAATAATAATAAATCTTTATTTCCATAAGAGGATTACTTCTAAATCTATTTTAGTCTGTATTTTTACCAATTCTTTACTTATCAGAAAAGAATTTCAAAAATATATAAAGAAACGTAAGAAAACAAAAAATGACAATCGAAGAGAATAACAAAAGCAAACACAATGGCAAGAACATCAGCATCATCACCATCTTCGTCAGCATCGAGAACAACCAGATAAACAACAACAGCAACAACAGCATCAACAGCATCAACGACAAAGACTAAAACTAAAAGGAGGAATCTTAAAAGACATCCTACATTCACACACACGTGCGCACTCCTTAAAAATTATATAATCTTTTATTGCAGGTATTTTCTTTCTATTGTTTTGCCATTATGTTTGTTTTTTTATCACCACCAACATCATCAGCATCATCATCATTTTCTTCGTGCTTTTGTTTCAGTTTTTCTATTTTTCCCCTCTTTCTTTTTTTTTTTTGTTTTTTGGAATCAGCCATAAAAAATATCTGCCTGAGAGGACGAAAAACCTGAGGCGCTTCTCGTTTCTATTTTGTTTGATTAAATGTGGCTTAGTCACGATTCGATTTCTTGGCTAAGTTCAAATAGAATGTTTAAAACTGGACTACTCCTCCTTAACAGATAAACGAAAGATAATAGGAGACCAAAAAGAAAAAGAGAAAAACACAACAAAATCCATCGTAAAACGAAATTAATTTCTTGAAAAAAAATGTATAGATACAAAATGCATGAGATAAAAAAAATATTAGAAAGGAAGCAAAAATTAAAATACGTAAATTGAAAGCATTTTCAGGAGAAATAATTCTAAGATTATATAAACCATCAATGGCTGTAGCTATCTGAGAAAACAAGTTACAAACTGCCGTGCGAAAAAAATCAAAGAATGAAACAAAGTAATGTGAAACTTGTGGACTGCCCTCAAATGCCAAAAAAGAAAAACAAAAATCAAACTAACGCCACGGTTTTACATTAGTGAATGTGACCACTATTAGTAGTCGGCCAAATAAATAAATATATAAATAAAAGGACTACTACTGATACTACTACTACAGCTATTGCTACTGCTGCTGCTATAACTGCTGCCGATTCTATCGCGGTTGTTATGATGTGTCGCATCCTTACGATTAATATTGCAATACGAAGCTGTTTCCACATCTATGTGTATGCTTATGCCTGCTTCTTCTATGATTTTACATCCATCCATCGCACAATGAATGGAAAGATCGATCGGTGCAGTGTCAGAAAGATAAAGGTTTTTCTTCGGTATATATAGATAGAGAAAATAAACACGAAGCTTTAAAAAAAGAATTATGAGTCTATACGATCAACTAAATTCTTGATGATGGCAGCTTAACCTGGCAGTGACCGAATAACGGAAACTAATATAAAAGAATTCATGTTTATTTTGTTGCTCGTGGCTAAATTTTATTAGTAGTAGCGTAATACCATATTTAGATTGTCAGACGAAACGCCGTGTCACATTCATTTTCCTTGTGTTGCGTTTATTTTGTATGCGATCGGAGTCTATGAACCGGAACTCCGTCACTTACGACGACGAATATTCCAGTTGATCCGATCAATGGAACAGATTGCTCGTGACATTAACGTGTACATGGCTGAGCACTTCACAGACACGTGTTACATTAATGAGTTCTCAGGAATATTCAGTGTGACACAGAATGTGATAAGACATGACCCTACGAAGTACGGGTACTTCATTTGTGTCAGCTGAGTGGAATTGAGCAGCGTGGAATAAAGTGTCTTGCTCAACAACACAATGCACCGCCAGGAATCGAAGTCACAATCATACAATTCTCAGGTGCCATTCAGGCACCAGCCTTCACCTCTGAACTATGAATTAATTATAGAAAGGTGGACATAACCAACAGCACACGTCTTACACAACTTCAGTAATGATGTATAGACAATATAGAGAATTTTTATTTGTCTCTAAATATGTCCATGTTACATGCAATTTCTCCGAATTTTTCTCCTTTAATCAACCTACAATATAAACGTCCACATTGATGAAATCTCTCCTTCATACTACAAAAAATGCACAAAATCTTCGACCCATCCCGATTGTGTTGTTTTCTCAAATTATTCGCACAGATATATCATTTTAAAATATATGAAAATTATAACATTTCAATAAACACATGAATGTATGCACGGGTTTGTATATACACATGTACTTTCATATATGTATATAAACATACTCAAGCACACACATATATATATACACACAAACATACATATATATATATACATAAATATATATGTATAATCAGATAGATAGATAGATAGATAGACAGATAGATAGATAGATAGATAGATAGATAGATAGATAGATAGATATGCATATAAATGTATATATATGTGTGTGTAGACATACTTGCATATATACATGCTTATATATTGTGTGTGCATAATATATGTCTGCATGGTGTGTTTTGTTTGGGCGGTTTTGTTAAAATATATTTGGCTCTTTGTCCATTTGCTTGTATTTACGGTGATGTGTCTCCATGTATGTGAATATTAGTTGTGGATGTGTTTGAGTGTATAAGGTAGGAGCAACAAAAATATTTCATAAATGAATGAAAAACAAGCCGGCAGGAAGTAATCTAGCGGTGTAGGGGAGTTGTATTGATTTCTCATTGCTAAGATACGAATTCCTTAGGAATTGTGACAGCAGTTTTCAAATACAAAAAAGTTTTAAACAGAAAACTTCTCAAATAGGAAAGATAACACAGCACAACTGAACGAAATATGAAGCAAGAACCTGTACATATAATACATATGTATATATACATGTATGTATGTATATATATATATATATATAT
>NC_069005.1:2742438-2743112 GCF_001194135.2 Octopus bimaculoides | reverse complement strand
TGTGTGTGTGTGTAATTTAATTTCAGCTAATGAAAAAAAATTGTGTATTACATTCTAAAGTTAGACTAAGTATCATGCCAGTAAGATTGTCGTGTGAAATTTTCTCGTGAGATATCAAATTTATTATTATACCTGCTGTATTCTTTCAGAAAATAGCAGAATAAAGAAGAAGAGGGGAAAAAATTTGTCTTCTATTGATTCACATTTGATAGGAGAATATTAGAGAAAAAGACGTAATGCCGTTAAGCAGTGAAATTGGGGAATTCATCTTTGGAAAATATTCGCCATTTATATCAAAAGGCAATACAATACGCCATTGGAGAATATGTGAGTTTGTGAATATGTGTTTTTGTGTGGTTGTGTGTTTGTTTGTTTCTTGGCTGGATTGATTGTTTTGTTTGTTTGAGTACATATCATTCGAAGGAATAATAATAATAATAATAATAATAATAATAATAATAATAATAATAATAATAATAATAATAATAATGATAATAATAATAATAATAACAATAATAATAATAATAATAATAATAATAATAATAATAATAATAATGATAATAATAATAATAATAATAATAATAATAATAATAATAATAATAATAATAATAATAATAATTACAACAATAAGAAGTAGGAGATGAAGAAGAGAACAGCACAACAGCAACAATAAC
>NC_069005.1:2739816-2742035 GCF_001194135.2 Octopus bimaculoides | reverse complement strand
AATAACAATGGCATTAGTAATAATGATGATGATGATAATAATAATAATAATAATAATAATAATAATAATAATAATAATAATAGAAATAATAATAATAATAATAATAATAATAATGATAATAATAATGAAAATGATAACAATCATAATAATAGTAATAATAATAACAATAATAATAATAATAATAGTAATAATAATAATAATAATAATAATAATAATAATAATAATAATAATAATAATAATGAAAATGATAACAATGATTATAATAATAGCAATAAAGCTAAAAAAAATAATAATAATATTAATAAGGATAATCCTTTAACAACAAAACGAAAATAAATATAAATTCTCAAATGGAATTTGCAAATATAGAAGTAATGATATTTTTGATGATGATGATAGTGATGATAACGATGACTCCGAGGAGGAGGGGAATGCGGAGGAGAGGAAGAAGGGGAGGAGGAGGAGAAAGAAGAGGAGTACGGGATGTTGACACCAACGACGATGGCGAACACAATGAGTATGGTGGTGATGATGATATAGAGCAGGAGGGGGAGGAGGAGGATGGGACAAGAAAGTAAGTATACTTTTCCCTATCCATGCATCACCGCTACCGCCACCACCAACATCTCCATCACAATCATCGTCACATCCTTCTCCTCCTCCCATTCTTCCCCTTTCTCTCCCTCCTCTTTCTCCCCCTTATGACTTTCTTTAACCTCACGATCAGAACATCACCCCTCTGCTAAAATTATATTTTAAACTTCCCTTTACCTTCAACTAACTTTTTTTTAACCACGTAATAAATACGTCATGGGCGCTCTCTTTGCTCTCTGTTTTCTCCCTCTCTCTCTTTCTATCTCATGCTTCGCCTTGTTTTCATTTTCTCTCTCCTTTTTCTTTCTCCTCTATTTTCCCTCAACTAATCACTTGAAAGCGTTTCAATTACGTTCTCTCTCTCTCTCACGACATAAAAATATTGTCCCTTACATCGGCCAGGATTTATTTTTATTCGTTTCGAAAGGTCACAGAAAGAACTTCCACTTGTTTGCAAGAAGCATAAGTACGTGGTCGTAGAATATATTGGGCAAGGCCTAAATATCATTTCTGATGAAATCATGCAAAGGAGACCCCCAACAGAAACCTGCTGGAAAACAAAATTGTTATGTCTCATACGACCGTTAGATAAATAGACATGCATGAATGTGTGTGTGTGTGTGTTTGCATGTGTACCAGTATGCTTGCGTGCGAGTCTCTGTGCTTGTGTTTGCGTGAGTTTTTCTTATGTTATTGTGCAAGTTTTCATTTACAAATTATTTGTATCAGAACTGCAACATTCATAATTCAGTTTACTTAGCTCATGCATGTTTTTATTGCTTGGGTATTTGCGTGTGTGCTTGTGTGTGTGTGTGTGTGTGTGTGTGTGTGTGTGTGTTCTTATGTGTGCCTGTGTGTGTGCTTATGTGAAAAGGTGTTCCTTTCGTTCTTATACTTGTGTGAGTCTACGAATAAATAATAGTTTCGAATCACAATCTCGACATACGTCATTTTTGATATGTTTCTTCTCATGTCTTTAAATCGCTCCATTATCTTCTACGTGTGTCTACCTGTCTATCTATCTGTCTGTCTGTTTGTTTTTGTCTGCAAACGTCTTTCTTCGATTAGGGAATACGTCCGGTCGTCATTTTGTATTGAATGTTGGCTAACGGAGAAGACATTTTCAAAAATGATATTTCCCTGACTCTAATATGATAGTAAAAATACAAAAATGTTTCTAATTAAACTTTGCACGTCATACAGTTTTTTTTTCCTCATGCAACAAGATTTATCCGAGTGTGTG
Organism: Octopus bimaculoides; assembly: GCF_001194135.2. Classification (NCBI taxonomy): domain Eukaryota; kingdom Metazoa; phylum Mollusca; class Cephalopoda; order Octopoda; family Octopodidae; genus Octopus; species Octopus bimaculoides. The sequence continues at coordinate 2,740,198 of NC_069005.1, read as the reverse complement.
TATGTCGAAGGGCATGAGGTTGTGAATGTGTGCATGTCTGTGCGTCTACGAGCGAATGCGAGGCGGATTTATATTCCTTATTATATTTAAATATTTCAGGCCATACACACATGCATTTATCTGCACGCACACACACATTGAGAGGAACATACACACATATATATGTTTACATATATGTATACACAGGCGTGTATACGTGTGTGTGTGTGTGTGTGTGTGTGTGTGTGTGTGTGTGTGTATGTGTGTGTGTGCGTTTGTGTATCTGTGTTTGTCTCCCCATCAATGTCTAGCAACAGATGCTGGTGTGTTTGCATCCCCGTAACTTAGCGGTTCGGCAAAAACAGTCCGATAGAATAAGTACTAGGCTTACAAAGAATTAGCT
>NC_069005.1:2738484-2739696 GCF_001194135.2 Octopus bimaculoides | reverse complement strand
TATATATATATATACATATATATATATATATATACATATATATGCACATATATATGCGTATATAGATATATGTATATAAATAAATATATATGTGTGTGTGTATGCATATATGTGTATGTATGTATAACGATATGCATTTTTCGATTGTTTAGTGTAGATATTATATCAAAAGCATCTATATGAACACCAGCACACCCACAACGACAGCCTACACCACCATCACCTCATCAACGTCATCGCCACCACCATTGTCAGCACCGACAAGATCAGCAGTAGCAACAGCAGCACTAGTAGCAGCAACAGCTGCTGCTACAGCGGTAATAGCAGGAGCAGAATCATCATCATCATCATCGAGAGAGAGCAGGAGCAACGAAGGTAGTAGTAGCAGTAGTAGTAGTAGTAGTAGTAGTAGTAGTAGTAGTAGTAGTAGTAGTAGTAGTAGTGGTGGTAGTAGTAGTAGTGGCGAGAATTATAGCTGAAAAAATAAATGCGAAACGTAAACAAGTTTATAAGGCGGAATGTGTTATACATACACGGTTCTTAGGTTTATTACATTCACTCGCAAAGCGTGAAAATATTTTAATTAAATAAATTTAACATTCTTCCTCGTGATACGAATCCGGTTTCCTTTTCCAAGTTCAATGAACTCTTCTGTACTGACGCAACTCTGGAATTACGTAATGGTTTTTCGTTTTGCGTCTAATTGACTTAGAAAATGTTATTTTGTTTGTTTTTGTTTTATATTTTCCAACGTCTGGACTTTTGATTTATTTCTCTTTTGTCTTTCGTATTTGGTCTACAAGTTACTTAATGGAAACGTATGAGTTGAGACAGATTTCTTTTGTTGTAGTTCGATGGTTGGGGAAAGAAGTGTAGCTGACCCGGATTAGAAGGGGCAAAAAGGCGACGAAAGGGCTTTGACAAATATGGATGATTTATTCTCATGCATATTAGATAACATACTTGCATATATACTTTTCTCTTATTTGTTTCAGTCATGTGACTGCGGCCATGCTGGAACACTGCCTTTAGTCGAACAAATCAACTCCAGGACATATTTTTGTAAGCCTAGTCCTTATACTATCGGTGTCTTTTGCCGAATCGCTAAGTTACGGGTACATAAACACGCCAACATCGGTTGTCAGGCTACGGTGGCGGGTACAACCACAGATATGCACACACACATACACACATGTATATATATATATATAT
>NC_069005.1:2736123-2737777 GCF_001194135.2 Octopus bimaculoides | reverse complement strand
TATATATATATATATATATATGGGACTGAACCCGGAACCATGTGACTGTGAAGCAAGCTTATTCCCACACAGCCACACCTGCACCTGATAGTTAGAAAATCTCTATATAGAAAGAACAATCACATCTGTAACAAAAATAGAAGCTCTGAAATATAAATATTAGTTCCTAGGAAATGTGTGTGTATATTTGTAGTTAAACTACCGCAGTGATATGAAATGTTATACTACATTTGAGTTCTAATTCATACTGCGTTCTGCATAATACTAAAAAATATTTAATTAATTGCGAGCTGCGAAAGAAAACGAATAATATGCAAATTAGATTATCCACTAACTCTGCTGTTCGTTAGTAAATGAATCTCCGTAAGTCTTTTCTAAGGAGCAAGCAACAAACTCCACTCACTGTTTTTGTTTCCGAACATCAACTATACAGAGAAAATGTTTGCACCGTTCATTCATCTGAAGTTAAGTTTTTAATAGTAAAATTCCTGAGCTATACGTTATACCGTGCATTATTTCACCTACAATATTGTTTTCTGATACTAAAATTCGCCCCAGTTATGTTGTATCGTTTATAAAGTCAAATATTAAAATCAAATGCGTATACAATGGAATTTCGGATGTTACAGGCCAATGTTTCAGACAAATACAGTAAATGTAGAAATCTTGTGTGCAGTTGTTGCAAATATTTATGTGGGTCCAAGTAAAGACAGGCGTGTCAAGGCAACTCACTGTAGTGCCTGATGTGCCGAAAGTTATTAGAATAAAAGCCACGACATTATCCTGATTGCATGTCATGCTAGAATGATATTGCTCGGAGAGATATGGAAATGTTATAGATCTTACATGCATATTATTAGGTAAAGTGTATCAGATTAAGAGCGTGTGTAAGCTAGATGAGAAAGCTCTGAAGAGACCGTTTTAAATTGTCTAACAAAGCATAACATCGAAAATGCTTTTGCGAAGCGTACAGCGCCTAAATCATACACGCGAGAGAAACAATTTAATTAGTAAAACGACCTCTACCTCTCTGTGTTCGATAATGTGTGTGTGTATGTGGGCATGTGTGTGTGTGTGCGTGTGTGTGCTTGCGTGTGTGTGCTCGCGTGTGTGTGTCTGTGGGTGTTTTTGATGTTGTTAGTCACAGATCATGCATGGTCTTGCAAGAACCTTATAATCAGAAGTGAGCTTGTCGTGTTAAAACTGCGGATCTTTTCCAGATATAGATTATCGCGGATTACATTAGCCAATGCGTCCTTCCTCCTTAATGATGCCAAGACATTTTATAAATGCAATTCTAGGCTGTAATTTCTGGCAGAATGATCGGGCACCTGAATGTCCATTCCTTGACTCAAACGATGATGATGATGATGATGATGATGATGATGATGATGATGATGATGACGACGACGCGTATTTAGATTTCAAGCAAAACATCAGAGTATCTTTCTCCTAGAAGTGTCTTAAGCAGTGTTATGGTAAAAATAGCAGGCGTTCCTATTATTTCTATTTTCCACAACTGTGTAAATATACATGTCAATATAATCTGAGACAAAACATTGAGAGACCAAGAGGCAAGAGACGTCTGTCCCTTAGATGGTTTCATAACCTCTAACTTATATCTTACGCTATATATATATATATATATATATAT
>NC_069005.1:2731182-2735929 GCF_001194135.2 Octopus bimaculoides | reverse complement strand
ATATATATATATATATATATATATATATATATATATATATATACACATAGATACATACATACATACATAGAGTATATATAGATATACATGCATACACACACCCACACACACAAACATATACACACATTAACATACATAGTCAGAGACAAACAATTAGGACTGACATTACAATAAGCACCATATATCATAAATCTCGCATCAGATATTTCTATTTAATACTTTCTTCGCAAATGCATTTTTACGCTAATAGGAATCATTAATATACTACCAATCACTCACCTTCTAATATTACTTAACCATTTCTTTCACTTTGTTGTGTTGAATATGTATATCCTGGAGTAATTTTTGTGATCTACAGTAACTCATAATCTCTAATTTAGCGTTAATGTGTGTGTGTTCCTAATACGTTTAGTCGACGTTAATGAAATCTATTAACTGAGAGCAAATGCAGATGATTACCACTTCTATAGGAACACCTTAATCTAGCTATTTCTTGAAATTATTTTCTCATCTCAAAGTAATCAATTATGTAGTAAATGATAAATTTTTAATTAAGCGATTGTGATGGCGTCCAAAAAAACGGAATTGCTACCGCCCTGGACAAATTGCGTAATGGCTTTTTTTTTCTGGCTCTTTATGTTTAGAGTTCAAACGCAGCCGCCGACGACTTTGACTTCCATCATTTCCAAGTTTTAAACATAAGCACCTGTTGAACACAGGTGTGGAAGGTATCGTGGTCCCATCGAACAGATTTGTGGTACTTGTGCCAAAATTACAAAACATATAGAAAATGATGCGTTTCTCGGTGGATTGGACATAACCTTTAGAATGCTTAGTGGCGTTTCTTCCGGCTTTAGAATTTCATTTCAAAATTCTACCGAGGTCAACATTCAGTCTTTTAGCGTCGATAAAATAAATACCAGTTCAGCACTTGGGGTCGCTGTAATCTGTATATATTGTTTTTTCCTTTTTTTTTTTTGGCGAACAACCCCCAGTTGCGATGTTCACTTTGCCCTCACTTCCGGAAACCGACAAACGCGTAAGAAAGACATAGCTTTTCTACATGTACCCGCTTTATTGTCTTGCAACGACCGATCACTCACATTATGATGTATTGTTGAATCATGCGATTTTTCGAATCTCCATTTTCTGAATTTCATCGCGGTTTCGGGAATCTTTAAACAATAAATAGAAACATTAAATCTGAATAGATACCAGTCATACACGACTTTTCAATTAAATCATTTATGCAATCATTCCAAACTTTTACCCGATGCAAATATAAAACTTTCATTAATAGCTTTATTACAAAAAAAAAAAAATTTTTTCGTTATAATTTATCAATGGATTTTCATATTTTGAGATGGGTGAGGGGGGGGGTATTCTCTAGTTGTTGAAGTTGTCATCCTTATCAAAACTATCCTATTTGTTTATGACAAAAATAAATGATGAAGCAATTAAAAATAAAATATTTAAACGCCATGATATTTCAAATATCATAATGACGGACTCATAGGAATTTCACAAACGGCATAACGGACAGAAATGCCGCGTTGTATGTAAGCCCTAGACATTTTTTTCTTCTAATTATGCACGTCTTGGAAAACATTAGCCAGCCTTTATATACCATCATCTCGCGAGGGAAATGCATATAACACGTTTATTTACGGCAACAGTGAAATGCGTGTTTTGATTCGGATGACTTTGATATTCTGGATAATGACGCTGATGATGCTAATGATGCTGGTGGCACTGGTGATGATGATCATCATAATGATAACCATAAGGATGATAATGATGATGATGATGTCCATTGTTGTTGTTGTTGAGGTGGTGGTGGTGGTGGTGGTGGTGGTGGTGGTGGTGGTGATAGTTTTTATTCGTGCTGACGCGGATGACGTTACTGAAGTTAGATATGAAACCTGTTGTTGTTGTTGTTGTTGTTGTTGTTGTTGTTGTTGTTGTTATTGTTGTGTGCGTTCCTTTTTTATGTTAAGATAGTTCTATTTATCTTTCATCTTTTCTATTTTTCTATTGACACTTTCAGAGTTTTTGACGTGTGAAGTGAATTTTTATTCAAAACAAAACTTTTCTCTAAACTATGAGAAAATACACGCGAACACAAACAAGCACATACATATACATACATATACGTACACAAACAAACAAACAAATAAGCACACACACACACACACACACACACACACACACACACATACACACCATCTCTCTCTATCTACCCCCCACCTTTTCTGTCTATTTCTCTTGCTCTGTACATGTGTATGAATGACTGTTTGCGTGTATGGAAGTGCATATTATAAGTGTGTTTATGTGTCTGTGTGTGTGTGTGTGTGTCTCTATGTGTGTGTATGTATATGTATATATATATATATATATATATATATATATATATATATATATATATATATATATATATATATATATATATATATATATATATGTATTCATATATATATATGAATACATATATATATGTATTCATATATATATATATAAACATATATATGAATATATATATGTATATATGTTATATAATATATACATACTGATAGATATATACATACTAATATTTAGCAAAAGTAGCTTCGTGCGTTGGCATGTATATATATATATATATATATATACATTTTCAAAATGCTGGAATCGAACTCGGAATCTTGAGGTTAGTAGTCTGCGATCTTATCTACTACGCCATAGCTCGTAGAGTGAATTATGGAGCGAATTTTAGGGCTTATAAATCTAATATGTTTCTATCTTAATACCCGTTCCCATATGCTCTTCATATCTGCACTAGGTCTGCTTAGGAGGTTGTTGTGTCCTAGCATATGTGCTGCTTCTTTTAGTTTTCGTATTTTCCAATGGTGTTCTCTGTCTATTATTTTAACTTCGTCCCACAGAGGGAAGGTGGTCCCCATTTTTCCATACATGATCAGCTATACCCGATTTATCAATATCGCACCGTGTCACTGCTTTGCGATGTTAGTCTACCCTTATTTTGAAGGGGCGACATGTTTCGCCTTTGTATAACTTATCACAGCTGCATGGGATAATAATAATAATAATAATAATAATAATAATAATAAGAAGAAGAAGAAGAAGAAGAAGAAGAAGAAGAAGAAGAAGAAGAAGAAGAAGAAGAAGAAGAAGAAGAAGAAGAAGAAGAAGAAAAAGAAGAAGAAGAAGAAGAAGAAGAAGAAGAAGAAGAAGAAGAAGAAGAAGAAGAAGAAGAACATCAAAAAATACCTTAGGAATGAGGACCCAGGTTAAAAATTTCCCCCAAGACACCTGATGAAGGCTGGAGGTTATATCAGCCGAAACGTTGTGTTAACAACAAACAAGATGAGGACAAATATCCGTCAAATATAGTGTAAATAATGTAAATAATATAGATAGCTATACATATAGATATATATGTACATATATATAAGTGTGTGTGTGTGTATGTGTGTTTGTGTATATATATATATATATATATATATATATATATACATGCCTGTATGTGACTATATTTTTGTAATATGAGCACATCTACAGCACCATTGATTGGAAATATTTAATCGATACTATCGACCTAGGAGATGACCTTGTATTTGCTTTCATTTATCGACTCCCAAAAAGATCAAAGACGAAGCTGACCTCGATCGGATTTGAACCAAGAATGTAAGAGCTGCAATATATTTGCAATAAAAATCTGTCTGCTGTTCTAACAACTCTTGTAATGGACAGCCCCTAACAACCACCAACGCCACAACATAAAGAAAGAAAGAAAGATAGAAGGAAAGAATGGAATGAGAGAAACCACACTAGACTCTACAACAGAATAGATATTAACGTTTATGAAAAAAAATTTTTTAAAAAAAGAGCTGAAAACATCCTCTTCAACAACAACAATAACAACACCTCGAGTCATGTTAAAAAAAACCCACAATTTCTAATAAGTGTGTCTGACCAATTGCGTATACGTGAATGTATATTAGAGTGCGCCTGTGTCTGTTTTTCAATGTGAGTGTATGTGTAGGTGTCAGTGAAAAACGACGAACTGTGCGTGCGTGCGTGCGTGCGTGTGTGTGTGTGAGTGTGTGTGCGAGCATGTGATTGAGTCTGTGTGTAACAGAAAGAGAAACAAGCGTGTTTGAGAATGTGTTTGCTGGAGAATTACACAAAGTTTGTTAATGTGTCAAATTATGCATCGAAAAGAATATATATATATATATATATATATATATATATATATATGGCTGTTTCGTTGTAGGCATATTTTGATTGTGAAAATGTATGGCTTTGTGGGTTTGTGTGTGCGTATATATACATATATATATATGTGTGCGTGTGTGCGTGTGTGTGTGTGTGTGCGTGTGTGTGTGTGTGTATGTGTGTGTGTGTGTCTGTCTGTCTTTGTGTATGCGTGATTCTCAGAATGTGTGAAAGACAGAATTGAAAGGAAATGTATGTGTGCAATAGATTATGTACAAATATGCTGATTGCTATTGATATGTAATAATGTATATACGCGTGTCTATTTAAGTCCGCCTGTGTGTATATCATCCCTAGTGTGTGTTTAAGTATATTGCATCATATATATATATATATATATATGTATCTATCAATCTATCTATCTGTATGGTTATCTGTCTACGTATCTGTGTCTCGGTCTCTGTCTGTCTCTCTCTCTCTCTATATATATATATATATATATGCGTATATATATATATATATATATATATAT
>NC_069005.1:2722747-2728255 GCF_001194135.2 Octopus bimaculoides | reverse complement strand
ATATATATATATATATATATATAGTTTTTCTTCATTTTTACAAAATACATCTTTGCGAGAATTAAGGAGAAACCACAAGACACATCTTACCAAATTCTAGTCATTATCTTTACAGTAACGCTAATTAGCTCCTGTTCAATTCTCTGTCTGTTCGACCGTCACTTGCATCCAGAACAGTTACTTAAATGTCTTCTTTTTTAACATCTTCGTAAATGGCAAAATCATGTGGTTTTTATACTAATACTAATCTTTTTTACTACAGCTACTACGCTTGAAATTTGTGGGGGGAGTGGGTAATCAATTCCATTGACTTCAGTGGTCGACTGATTCACAGCAAAAACGGCCTCAGCGGAATTTGAACTCATATCGAAAAAAAAAAAAAGAGAAAAAGAATGATTTCCGCAAGCACTCTGTGCAGTATACCAATGCTTCTGCCAGCTCGAAGATACGCAGGAAAGCATCACTATATATTTTTCATCCTTATCTCGAAGAATAGTTCTTGTAAACGCGTTTAAAGAACGCGCTTATCGTTGTAAACATTGGCAAAAACCTATAAGTACGTTCCACGTCTATATAAACGCATGGATATGTTTTTTCAACCAGGGTGAAACCTGAATGCAGCCAATGCAACAGGATGCAATTAAACAAACATAATGTATAATGACCATACGAATAATAATAACGGTGTGCATGTATAATTCGCCATCTTTATTTCGATTGCTGTGGATATGGACTCGGTAGAATGTCTATAATTTAACGAAGCGAACTCAGGATTTACCCATCGGACGAAACACGTTGGGATTGTTTAGCTGAAATGTTGCCAGGGTATTCCTAATCATTCGATGCGCTTAGTCAGAACTTGGGTTAATCTAGAATGCTTGAACAGCACTTGCTTGGATCTCTTTTCCATACCCATTAATTATATATATATATATATATATATGTGTGTGTGTGTGTGCGTGTATACGCAGTTATATATGCATATATATATATATATATATATATATATATATATAGCTATTATGTAAATATTTATGGATATATACACACACGCAAGCGCACACACATATATGTATATATATATTTCTGTGTAGGCGTGTTTATAAGTGCATTTATTATTATCATTGTTGCTGTTGTTGCTGTTCTTATTTTGCTTAATTGCGCCCAGTTCGACTTTCCCTGTCATCCTATCGGGGTTCGAAAAAAAAACAAGTACCAGTTATACATTGGTGTCGATGTAATCTACTCATCCCCCACCTTCCTCAAACTGCCCTCGTGGCAAAAACTTCAAACAATAGTTACTATTTTGCGTGTTGTTGTTCTTATTGTTGTTGTAGTCTTCTCCTTCTTTCCTTTCTTCCGCTTCTCCTTCTTCATCTTGCTACCACCATTTGCAAAGTCTTCATATTTTTTTTCAATTTATTTATTCATTTTCTCTTCACTGAAACTAAAAAAGATTTTTGTTTTTCTCTTTTGTATTTTCGTTTCTTAAATGCGTTTTATGTTTCTGACATTCTGTCTATGTTTTATCAATCACTCTATGTTTGTATTTACTTTCTTGTCCATTTGAAAAGTGGTTAAACTTTTAAAGTTTCATTCTTTTCTTTATATTTAACGCATCTCTTTTAACGTTTCCTATTTAGATAGCTCTCTCCCTTTATATTTTCGATCGTTCGTATACACCGTATATACACATACACGCACGTATATATATATATATATATATATATATGTGTGTGTGTGTGTGTATGTATTTACATATATATGTAAATGTGTGTGTGTATGTATATACATATATGTATATGTATATATATATAATGTATTTATATATATATATATATATATATATATATATATATAGATGTACGTATGTGTATCATGTGCTAACTGTCCAGTTAAAAACAGTGACTTCGATAATCCCTCCAGATTAAACATATGTCTACTATTTTGGCCTAATCTATTCACTTTACCATTTTCAATATTTCGAAATATTATTCTATAATTTTGCGTTGATGTCTTCTTGTTGAATGGTGTAGAAATCATATTTATTTTGTTTCTGTCACTACACAAATCTGCCTTCCATTCCTGAAGGATTACCATAATTTCACACTCTTCTGGGAGCGATTAGGAATAAATTCTAATTAAGAACTCCCATTGATGTTACGGACTTTTATCGGAATAAACACACACACATATATACGACGGGCTTCTTTCAGTTTCCGTCTACCAAATCCACTCATAATGTCGGCCCAAGGCTATGGTAGAAGGCACTTGACCAAGGTGCCATGCAGTGGGACTGGACTCGGAACCATGTGGTTGGGAAGCAAGTTTCGTACCACAAAGCCTTACTTGCACCTAAGGGAACCAAATACTCGAAACTTTTATAAGATAATTTATACTTTCATGACAGATATAGTATCATAACAGACATTAGGTGGAGATTTTAAAAGAAGAATTTAAGATTAGTATAAAATTCAAAATGAATCCATTCTTTATTAAATACAAACTTTATTTATGTCTTAGATAGAAGCACTTAATACAGATCAATAATTCCCAATAATTTAAAAATATATTATATATTTTAATTATGGTTTATTTTATTTATGGACGTCTAATGATATATTATTATATTCATCGCTATATGACAAAGCTGTCAAATTAAATTAAAAGATAATTTATATGTAAAAAGATATCTAAGAATATATGTATCTTTCGCCTATTTGCTTCAGCAATATAATATGTCTTGGTTTATTTTTAGGTTCGGAAAGAGAAACGAAGGTTGTTTATTTCGAATGTATTATCTTGTCTCATCTGGAAGATCTTTGTTAGCAGACTTGCTAGGACGTCGGACAAAATGTTTAGTACGTTTTGCCTTCTGAATCCAGATTCCGCCGAGGTTGATTTCGACTTTCATTCTTTCAGAGTCCATGAAATTAGTACCAGATCAGCAATGAGCACGATTTTATCGACTATTTACCCCCACCTTACAATTATTGGCTTTGTGGCAAAATTTTACATCATTTTCTGAAATATTATTTCCTCCTGGAAAACAAATATTTGCTCTGTTAATTACGTACGTCGTTGATTCACTATCAACGACTTATGCAGGAAATCCTATTTTGCTTTATATTTTATTTCTGGAGAAAATACCATTATCCGAAACGTCAGAGCGATTTTTTCTCAATACAGTATTATTATGCATGCATGTATACATGCATACATACATAAATACCTGCATACGGATGTACGTGTGCGAATGTGTTCGTGTGAGTTTGTGTATGCTTATGTGTGTGCGCGCATGAGTGTGTCTGCGTGTTTGTGTGTGTGTGAGAGAGAGAGAGAGATAGAGAGAGAGAGAGGGGAGGGAGGGAGCGTGTATCTCACTTGCAAATCACAAATATATACGCCCAGTTTAATTGCCAGCCGAGAAAAAATTCAACTTTTGGTGCCACGAGTTATTTTACTGTACAATGATACCCAACATCGCCTGTGAATAAAGATTATAAACAGAAAGAGACATAAAGTTACTAATATTACTACTACTATCAGTACTACTACTAGTACTACTACTATTATCTATATATTATCATTTCTGATAGAAATCAACTTTCTCTAAGTGCCAACTTTATTATCTAATTAGATTAAACACTTATTTTAAAACCAAAGATAATACTTCAACTAACAATAAGCGCAGGAGTGGCTGTGTGATAAGGAACTATATATATACGTGTGTGTGTGTGTGTGTGTGTGTGTGTGTGTGTGTGTGTGTGTGTGTGTGTGTGTGTGTGTGTGTGTGTGTGTGTGTATGTGTGTGTATGCGTGCGTGTGCGTATGTGTATGTGTGTGTGTGTGTTTGTCCCCCCGACATCACAGGTATTGGTGTTCACGTTTCCGTAACCTAGCGGTTCCGTAAAAGAAACGAGAGAATATGTACTAGGCTTACAAAGAATAAATCCTGAGGTCGATTTGTATGACTAAAGGCGGTGCTCCAGCATGGCCGCAGTCAAATTACTATAACAAATCAAAGAATAAAATAATAGTCAATGTAAAACTAGTTTGTGGCGGTAAGAGCAGGAAGACGCATCGCTTCATCGGGAAAACCGTTTAGACGCACTTCGTCCATCTTTCCTTTCTTTGTTCAAATATCGCCAAGGTTGACCTTTGCCTTGTACCTTTTCGGGGCCGATAAGATAAGCACATGTTGGACACTGGGGTCGATGCCCTGACCCGAAATTATTGGCCATGTGTCAAAATTTGAAATCAATATTAAATTGTCATCTAAGGTACGGAGCTGTCTGAATGGTTAGCACGTTTGGCAATATGCTTAGCGGTATTTCGTCAGTCTTTGAACGTTCTGAGTTCAAATTCCGCCGAGGTCCACTTTGCATTTCATTCTTTGGGAGTCGATAAAATAAGTACCAGCTAAGCACTGGGGTCAATGTAATCGATGTACATGCTTGTGTCCTTCCTTATGTTGTGCCTGATTGAGAAGCCATGATTTGGGGAACAAGGTGTTACAGTTATATTGTAGTACGACCAGGAAGAGAATATTATCTCGAGATGCCGAAACTAATTGGTGCATATACTTGCTGATATACAAACTGAAGCGGTATTTGGAAAGCTTAATCGATATATTAGCGTTGAGGATATTAATATATCTCTTGTTTGTGATTGAATTTCTCTTGAGATCGTTCCAAATCCGTTACTGTGTTGAGATTATCTTTTTTTCACGTCAATTGTAAAAGCTTATTCACAACATTTTAGTTCAATAATAACTCGTGTAGATTGAAATTTGCGTCTTTAATTTTCATGATATGCATTTAATTTGTTTCTCTAATTAGATTTCTATGAAAGAGGGTTATTTTATATTATCGTAGGCGTCCGCTACTAATCGTCATAATTCACCCGTTATTGACTGAAGCCTGTATAAATTGTAATTGAATATTTCCGTCACTCTGAGAAATTTCCTCTGATAACATACGTTGCTATCAACTTAATGTAAGTACATACCATAATGTACAGGAAACAGAATCCTCCCGAGCGTTTATGTATATAATGAGTGCATGATTATTGAGAGATACCGAGGAAAATCGGTATTTCGTGAATTTAATCGATCTTTGCATTTGGGGTTATAATACATTTACTCTGCAACATACAATTTCTGTTGGAATTTTTACCTGAAGTTTACGTGGCCAGTTTTTAAGGTGTTGCTTTCACGATTGAAACATGGTGCTTTCGCTTCCAGGAGCAGACGATGCGTTGTGTACTGGAACAAAACATTTCATTTCACGTTCGTCAGCCTTCAGTTCCACATTTGACCCTATGGCATACCATGCAACTGTACATGAAATGTGGAATGTGTGGAGGTGGAGAGACCTAATGCACAACATGAATATTTGATTACAATAAACCAATCCTCAGCTAGCCCGTCATGTGTCGTCTACAACAAGAGTGTCCACCAGGTATTTGCTACATATTCATATATACATAAATACATACATACATGTA
>NC_069005.1:2719835-2722737 GCF_001194135.2 Octopus bimaculoides | reverse complement strand
ATACATACACACAAACTCACACACACACACATATCAGAGTTTTGGCGTGCATGTGTGTGCTCATGCGTTTTAAATTCACTCAACTGTAAAATTAACTTCAGGACATTTTATTTCAATATTTATACTCTTACCTTCAAATTTATCTTCATTACTAAAGGCGTGTGACGCATATTTCTATTAATATGTTGACATGCACAGAGGCCCGTGTCATACTGTTTGACGTCCCCTAATAATCTTACTACTTCAGTCGTTACAGATCGACTTCCACGGTTGTACTTGCAATAATATATTATTATCTTTGTGTCTTGAAGGGCGGCGAGCTGGCAGAAATGTTATCGTGCCGGGGAAAAATGCTTAACGGTATTTCGTCCGTTCGCACATTCTGAGGTCAAATTCTGCCAAGGTCGATTCCGCCTGTCACCGTTTCGAGATCGATAAAATAAGTATCAGTGGCGCACTGGGGTCGTTGTAATCGACTACCCCCTCCCCCAGATTCCAGGTCCTCTGCTTATAATGGAAAGGATTATTTCTGTAGCTTACTTTACATGTGATAACGCGCGTTATTATCGGTTTGTTAGAATGGCGATTCTTTGCAAATTCAATCTTGATATGTCCCGGCAAATTCAGATGCAAACATGTTATTCGCTGTTGTGTACGCTACAAGTAAACAACTCCTCCCTTTTTATATTCAGCAAATACTCGGCTTATTGGCGCAGTGAATTCAGGGAAAGCGGTGTTTCTTCATCTTTTCTCTTGTCAGAATATTATCCTACGAATCTATCACTATGTATTACGCATATGCAAACCATCGCTGCAGGGCGAATTGCACAAAGGACAAATCGCGATTATTTTATAAGGTTTAAATAGCTAGCATAACGGTATTCAACGGTATTACTTCTCTACACCATCTGTTTAGATCATAATTAATGTCGTGTCTCTTCTCTTTGGAATAAAGACAAAATATACTGAGAGACAAAAATATTTTGTTCCATATCATGTTCTTTGACGAAGAACATAATCCGAAACGTGCCAAGCTACATTATTTTTCTCGCTTTGTCAAGTATTCGACCAGGAAATGTAGAATGTTGTTGAGGCTTATACATTGTGTTAGAGGTGAAGAGTTAATTAAAATGTCGAATACATTTTATCGTTTTTGATATTAATATTGTTATTATGCGTGGAATTGTTCCTCAGATTTTTCTACGTCCATAAATTGAATTTCAAAATTCAATTCAGTAAATTATCGTTCAATTTTCACTTAAGATTTGTTATAATTAGATTTGACGATGATAATTACAATTACAAAGAAAAGGATTAGTCCTATTTCCTAAGTGTTGATGTATTCACTTTACAAATCATTATTATTATTATTATTATTATTATTATTATTATTATTATTATTATTATTAAAGTGATGGGAAACAATTCCTAACATCGGGCTACAACGAGTATCATTATATGCCAAGAGCCTTCCCATGTATCCTAGCTGTACGTAATGAGACCGTTGAGTTATTGTGTTCAATTTCCGCCGAGGTCGAACTTGCCTTTCATCGTTAATAACGGTGGTAAGGAAACTGATGCTGTTGATGGTGACAGTGTCGCATACGGCTGGCTCAAATACTGCCCCGACTCCAGCCTGTCGTTATCCAGCAAAGGACCAGCGCACACATCGTACATGGAAGAAACAAGTCAATGCTGTGGTCATGGAATGTTACTACCCGAGCAACCCTCTAGACGAAAATGGTGTTCATATTCGGGGATACCGACAACGCGTGTATGATCAATGGAGAGAAAGAAGATTGTTTCAACTCACGGAAATGAGATTATGTGATCAAGCTGGAGCAATAAGAAAACAAAATTGTTGGTTCACAGATGTACAGCTCGAAGCTATCAAAAGACGGGTATTGGAAAACAGCAGCAGAGTAAACAATAAAAATGGAATTCTTACTGATAGAAGTAATCTCATAGCAGAAAACAGAGTTGAGAATAAATCACAGGAAAAGAACAGTAATAGCTTGCTCGGTGAGAGACATAGAGGTGATCTGGAAGAGGGCAATAAGACTAATGGTGACATGCCAAATGTAGTCTACAGCAGAATAAAGGCAAGGCTACATGAGAACGATAGCGACATTAATTGCAACCTTAAAATTGTTGATCGGTGGAAATTGAACCAAGAAACGAAGAATGTGAATGAAATTCTGAAATACATCTGAACAAAAAACATCACAGCAATAAATAATATGATAAAGGCAACAAATATTGTTGAAACGGAAAATGTGGGTGTTGATATCAAGAAAAAGAAATATAATGGGAGTGACAGAAGAAAAGATCCATGGTGGAAATGAAGAATTACAGGCGGGTTTAGATAAGCTCTCGAAGAACATTTCTGTGTGAGAAAGAAAAGACAAAGGGGAGCTTAAAAGCGAACAAAGATACACGGCATTGATCAGGAACTTATGATACTGCAAGAAAGGGCCTGAAAGTGGTAATGGAGGAACTGAAACAGCGCCTCGTTGCAAAGTAAAAAGGATAAGACACGGCGAAAGCCTGAAGGGATACCAACAGAATAGGTTAAACAGAGTAGATCGGAAGAAATTATTATTATTATTATTATTCAGTAGTTTTATTTTTATAACGTACTTTCACTTCACTACCGAGCGCAGCTCTGTGCGCCTTGGGTATGTGCTGTGGTTTGCCGCGGTGCTCTTATGTTTACTGTATTGAAAGTGTTTTGCGTAGAATGTGTGCAGTACCCAGTAGTGCAATTTTCTGTATGTTATATATATTTGTAAGTCCTGGTGTTTTCGTTATGTATTTGTCTGAATATTTTTTTATTATACCTAAGGCACCTACTATGATAGGAATTGTTTCTGTTTTTAGACTCCACATTCGAGTTATCTCT
>NC_069005.1:2716688-2719201 GCF_001194135.2 Octopus bimaculoides | reverse complement strand
AAATTATTATTATTATTATTATTCAGTAGTTTTATTTTTATAACGTACTTTCACTTCACTACCGAGCGCAGCTCTGTGCGCCTTGGGTATGTGCTGTGGTTTGCCGCGGTGCTCTTATGTTTACTGTATTGAAAGTGTTTTGCGTAGAATGTGTGCAGTACCCAGTAGTGCAATTTTCTGTATGTTATATATATTTGTAAGTCCTGGTGTTTTTGTTATGTATTTGTCTGAATATTTTTTTATTATACCTAAGGCACCTACTATGATAGGAATTGTTATTATTATTATTATTATTATTATTACTATTATTATTATTATCATGATTATGATTATTATTATTATTATTATCATCATCATCATCATCATCAACATAATGTTTTCGATGATTCAACATATTTTCCATTCAGATATCACCATCTCCTAACATACAAGGAATATCTTAGATTCGTGGTGAGGAATGGCAGAGCTATTAAATCCATCCTTGATGAATGACAGCGATTTAATAGAATAAATTGTTCCCAGTCTATATTTTGGTAACATTCTGTCAAATTCTGAAGTGTCCATTTCTTGCCAATCTACATTACTTATATTCTTATCTTCTATAGTCATGTTCATTTATGTGTGAGCACGCATATACCTATATGCACAATTGTCTGTGCAAATATACACATATATATATATATACGTGGATACATATATATATATATACGCACACATATATATACATATTTGTGTATATATATATATATATATATATATATATATATATATATATATATATATATACACACACAGAGAGGGGGAGTGGGAAAGAGAGAGAGAGAGAGAAAGAGAGAGAGAATGAGACGTATCTGCATATATGCATTCATATATTCAAGCTCACAACGATATATATTATACACGCAGGTACACACGCAAATATATGCACTCACACAAACACATATATACATACATAGTCACCTGTGTGTATGTATGTGTGCATGCGTGTATGCATGCGCGTGTATGTGTGTGAAGGCGAGCGGTTTAGTGGTTAGGGTATTCAGCTCACGATTGAAATGTTGTGAGTTCAATTCCCTGCGACACATTGTGTCCTTGAGCATGAGACTTCATTTTACGACGCTCCAGTCCACGCAGGTAGCAAAATGTGTAATACCTGCATTTTAAAAGGCTAGTCTTGCCACATTCTGAGTCACTTTCACTCTACCTGAGAAATATATTAATGGTACTGGTAGCTCTGGTGTCCTCAACCTCCTGTTGACGGAGTACCAGTTATATATATGCAGACCCGTTCTCCCAATTTCATTTTTATAGAATGCGTGGTCGTGTCCTCTAGAGCGTGTTCTCAGTATTGTGTCTTCTACGGATTTATATGGAGCTCTAATCACGGCATAATAAGTAGGTAATACGTAAATGACGTCTTTGGACAGCTACTTATAAAATGGAGGACATCCTAAATGCTAATTCCACAGAGTCTCTATCGATTATCGAGTCTACCGTGTTTAGTTCCAATCTCATTCCCAAGTGCATTAGATAGTTTTTGAGTATTTTCTACTCACATAGGGCAAATGAGAACAGATATCTCTAGAAGACCACTTTGGATGTCGGTGTTGCTGTCACTCTACAAGATTTTCTTCTCATGTGTATACAGCAATTTTCATGTCCCGTTGCTGCTGTATAAGTTCATTTTTTTCGGTGTATAAATCTGGTCAACTTTACAGAAATAAATAATTTCCGATAATCTCCTTTCAAACTCTTATGAGGTTATCGGCTTTAGATATGATGAATTTTATCTATGAGTGGAATACGGCATTTAATGGTTGGTAGATATTGTCAAAGGAAAATTATTCATTATTCAAAAGTGGTTTGGATCGATGTTGAATTTTTCATTTAAACTGAATACAGCGTAAATCACAGTGGTTTTTGAAATTTCGTATTCTACATTAAAAATTTATGGATTTTAACGCCAATAGTATGGATAATACCAAATGCATAATCAAGTTGCAGAAATGTCAATATAATTACTAGTATAGTAAACACATTCATATATATTCTATGCCGAAATAAATGAGGAGCAACATCGTTTTTTGTTCACGTTTTCTATATATTTTCTTGTACTTCGTGAAAAGTTCTACTCGGGGAATAGTTATGTAGGAAAGCATGTATGCTTGAATGTATATAAGTATTTTATATATATATACTAATTACTCTCCCTTCTCCTCCTCTTCCTGAACCTTCTTCTTCTCCTCCATTTCTTCGTTTTCTTTCTCCTTTCCCACTGTTATCTTCTCTTTATGTTTCTGTTCACATTTGCCCCTCTTCTTTTACACAGACTCACGCACAGAAATATCTTCAAATTGTATATACGCATACAGATACACTCACAAACACACACATATACAAATATGTGTATATGTATATACATACATATTTTTATATATCCGTATATACATATGTGTGAATGTATATATATATGTATATATATATATATACATATATATATATATATATATATA
>NC_069005.1:2714310-2716397 GCF_001194135.2 Octopus bimaculoides | reverse complement strand
TATATGTATGTATTTGTTCACATCTTTCACTCTCAGTACATCGTTAAAAATCTCCAAAGGACAATATCTTTGCTTCTCTTGCTAAATAGCAATTGTTACGAAAATGGAAAATATATACTATTTTGCATTCATACGTTTTCCTTAGAGTTTTATTTTATTTCACTTTTTAATTTTTTTTTCTTCAACTACGTTTAAGAAGTAAAATAATCTTGAAGCCTGAAGGTGTTTTATTAACCGACGCTATATGTAGATATGGACATGAATAAAACGGAAATACTGGAAGCAATTTAAGTTGATGTAACACAGTAATATCCAGTTCAAACTGGTAAATCTTCACCATTAATCGTCCCCCGCAGTGTTTGCATTTGTTTCACGTTCGATTTCAGCTAGTCCTTTTGCCTGTTTTAATAGACTCTCTAAGCGTGTGCCCTTCCATTTAAAGTCTAGATTCTAGACAATAATGCTGTCGTTTTCTCAGGAATCAAACTTTAGAGAAATTCTGATTTCTGAGATTATATCCACTTCTCAAGTTCACATGGCTTTAATTGCAATGTGACAAGAAACTTTAGAGGTGGAATTAATTTGAAAAACTAAATGCGTGACATCGTCCCTTCTGAGTTATTTCTTTTAGACCATTTTTGTTTAAATTATTTAAATCACTAAGACATTAATACATTCCTATAGTTTTCCGATGTTTTGGTTCCTTTCCAAATAGAGACGGCGTGGTACACCTATCGTGCTAAGGCCGGTGTTTGAGCCAGAAACATGTCTCCAAGAGTGTCCTAAGATTTTCCTTTTACGTAAAGGAATGTCAACTTTCAAAGATTTCTGCATTTTAAGATTATCACCCTTCCTCAATTAGCGCTGGTCTCAATTGCTACTTGGTAAGATTTGTTACATCCTCTCGGGGCCGTGATAATTGTAACTACACAAGAAACTTTGTGGTATGGTGCTTGATATACATGTAACCATCTTTAAATATATTTGTATAGATACATTTAAACAAACACACGCAATCAAACCATCATGAAACTTCTCAGCACCCATAAACACTATTTTTTTCAGATCTGCTAAAACCTAAAGAGAGAGAGAGAGAGAGAGACGGAAAAAAGGAAAATGTCCTACCTATTTGGAGACTGGAAATATTTACAAAACATTTCATTTAATTTTGTCATCAATTTAATTCTACTTTTTAATGAATATCCATCTTTGTTTTACTCTCAGCAGAAGAAGTCCAACAGACTGAAACCGGTATTAACCGTTACAAAATGTATTCCATACATGCACAGGCACACACACACACACGCACACACTCAAATACACACGCACGTACACACATACATAGATGGATAAAAAAATTAAATAGAGAGAGAGAGGAAGATTGAGAGAGAGAGAGAAAGAGAGAGAGAGAGAGAGAGATAGAGAGAGAGACAGACAGACAGACAGACAGACAGACAGACAGACAGACGGACAGACAGACATACGGACAGACAGACAGAAAAATACGTGTAGACATTTAGAACAATACAGATGCACACACATTTATATGTATACAGTAAATCTTTAACAAACTTCCTTATAAAGTAAATATGCAATGTTGATGTTGACCTTATGGAAGTCGGAACATACGCAGATCGATGAATAGAAGAAATAATTTTCTTCTTATTTAATTATTTCCTTGCTTGGCCTTTTCTTTTTGTTGTTTATTTCAAAACTTAGAAAGAATACATCTTTTCAAACCTTAAGAAAGATATTCTGCGGAAGATATGAGTGCTTGTAATTTTTTTTTGTGTGTATGTGTGTGTTTGTATTTATGCACACGTAAACATGTGTTTTTATGTGTGTGCATTTGTGCTTAAGCGTGCGTGTATGTATGTATGTGTGTATGTATTTATAGATAGATAAATAGATAGATAGATAGATAGATAGATAGATAAATAGATAGATAGATAGATAGATAGATAGATAGATAGATAGATAGATAGATAGATAGATATAACACAGGTATGCAGGTAAAGATGCATAAGTTTTCAATTCTCTCTCTCTCTCTCTCTCTCTCTCTCTCTGTATATATACATATATATATA
>NC_069005.1:2711820-2714092 GCF_001194135.2 Octopus bimaculoides | reverse complement strand
TATATATATGTATGTATGTATGTATGTATATATAATATACATAAATCAAAAATATATATCTATATATACATATAAATTTATAAATATATATATATATATATGTATGTGTGTCTACATGTACATATGTATGTATGTATGCATGTATGTATGCATGTATGTATGTATGTGTGTATGTATGTATGTATACAGAATATTATATGTAAATATGAACGCATTTGTACATGTGTGCTTTTTGAGACCCTAACCTTTTAAGTACTCGAATTTTTTCTCACAGAACATTTTGTTTTTCTACTATATTCAAAAATGTTTACAGAAATATCCATGAAATACTTTTTTTTGGTCCAATGAATAAATATCAAATGATCCTAAAAGACTGTGAAGATTTATAAGTTTCTATACTCTACGTCTAGTATTGGCGTAGAGAAATTATTTCACATAAACAATATTTAAGATTGAAGACTTAAGAAGTTGTCGCAAATGTTTACATTGATAAATATATATATAGGTTGAAATTACTGTTAATATGTGCTTTTGAAAATTATTCTACATCTTTTATACACACTCGTATCGGTATACTTTGGCATACATTCATAAAAAACGTATATATTTGAAGTTACAAGTAACGGAGCTTTTGTTCGGCTTCCAGAAATCCGTATATGCTTCGCATCACGGTGTGATATAATGAAATTGTAATGAAAAAAAAAAAAAGAAACTGGTTTGCAAGTTTGTTAATCTACATACGTTTTTCTATTTGTTTCAGTCATTTGACTGGGGCCATGCTGGAGCACCATCTTTTAGTCGAGCAAATCGTCCCCCAGGACTTAATCTTTGTAAGCCTAGTATTTCTTCTATCGATGTCTTTTGCCAAAACCGCTAAGCTATGGGGACGTAAACGCACACACATAGGTTGTCAAGCGATGTTGGGGGACAAACACAGACACACAAACATATACGCACACATACACGCACACACACATATATATACATACATACTAATATATATAAGTGACGGGCTTCTTTCAGTTTCCTTCTACCAAATCCACTCACAAGGTTTTGGTCGTCCCGAGGCTATAGTAGAAAATACTTGTCCAAAATGCTCCGCAGTGGGACTGAACATGGAGCCATGCGGTTGGTTAGCAAGTTACTTCGCACACAGCCACTCATGTGCCTATAAAAAATAGGTTTGTCCAACGTTAAAAATCATTTTGTTTTTTACCTTTTTACGTGGATTAATGGTGGTGCTCCAGCATGAACGCAGCCGCATGGCTGAAATGAATAAGAGAATAAAAGAATACTCTGTTCTAGATGTGTATTAATTTGTACATGTTAAATGAAATTAATTTAATTACCTGTACCTGTTAAATGAAATAATTTTCTTTACCCTTGTTCATTTAATTTTCATCCTATACACGTTAAACTTTACACATTCGTACATTAATTTCAAATTTTAGAATTTTAAGTTAATTAATATATTATCAAATAAAATCTTCTTTAAATGTGTATTAACTTCAGTCTGATGAATGGGATTTCTCTCTTTTCTTTTCATAGAATATTTTATACTTTAAATAAAAATGTTTATTCTATCTCCAGAATTCCAGGATGCTTTCTTTTTCAAGATTTTATATTCATTAAGATGAAGGCGGTGAGATGGCAGAATCGTTAACACGCCGGGCGAAATGATTATTGGTATTTCGTCTGTCTTTACGTTCTGAGTTCCATTTCCGCCTAGGTCGACTTTATCGTAAAGATTTTTACCAACGTAACATGGCAGTCCTGATTTTTTTCCTGGTGTCCATTTTACTTTATTGCACTAAACAATTTATTCAAGATTTTGCAACAAACATAATAATATGGATTTCTTTTGTTTCTTTCTTCTTTGTTATTATATTTAACGTGGCACTCCGTCCGGTTACGACGACGAGGGCTCCAGTTGATCCGGTCAGCGGAACAGCCTGCTCGTGAAATTAACGGGCACGTGGCTGAGCTGTCCACAGACACGTGTACCCTTAACGTAGAAATATTCAGAGGTGTTCCTTACAACGTTACGTTCTGAGAAGGAAATTCCACCGTCGCCGACATCGCTTTTGATCATTTTAGCATCGAGATAAAACATGAAACACTAGAGATAATAGACTAACCCTGTTTCCCAAAATTTCAAACTTGTGTCTATAATTGAATGAATTGGCAGTATCTGTGAAACTTCTTAAGTCTCAGAAAATTTTTAAAAAAATCTAAACGAATGCCAGTGCATTTTGCGCTTGTGTTATATATA
>NC_069005.1:2705806-2711145 GCF_001194135.2 Octopus bimaculoides | reverse complement strand
TAGGTAGATAGATAGATAGGTAGATAGATAGATTGATAGATAGATAGATATGGTTATATACATACATACATACATACATACATACATACATAGATATAAATATATATGTATATATATATATATTCATGAATTTATTTATTTGTGTGGGGGATTTGTGTTATGAATGCGTATGTAAGTGTGTGTGGGTGTATATCGATATTGCCATAGATATATATATTCTCGTTTTGGATCAATAAGTAAATGCATAATTATACGTATTGAGAAATTATACAAGGACTTGAAGGACTAGAAAATATCAAAGAGCGACTAGGTAAATATAACAGTAAAGGCGTCAGCTAATACAATAGAGACGATACCCGTGATAAATATCTATAAAAATAAATGCCTACATCAACAGTTTAGGATATTATAATGTGCGCTGCGTAAATATATCAAAGCTGACTACTTGAGACAGACAAGTTAGGAAACCGAAAGAAATAATGAGAATTAAATATTATATCCACTTCAAATATGATTATGACAAACAATGTGGGTGTGCATGTGTGCGCGTGTGTGTGTTCCTGTGTGTATGTATGCCTGTATGTATGTGAATATTTATAGATATATACACACATATATATATATGTATATATATATATATATATATATATATATATATATATATATATATATATATATATATATATATATATATATATATATACATATACAAACTTGTATATGTATATATACACATATACAAGTATGTATATATATATATAT
Organism: Octopus bimaculoides; assembly: GCF_001194135.2. Taxonomy (NCBI): domain Eukaryota; kingdom Metazoa; phylum Mollusca; class Cephalopoda; order Octopoda; family Octopodidae; genus Octopus; species Octopus bimaculoides. The sequence goes on along the minus strand of NC_069005.1, from coordinate 2,710,383 downwards.
ATATATATGTATATATATATACATATGCAGATAGATAGATAGATATGTATGTATGTATGTATGTGTGTGTGTGCGCGTATATTTGTGTATGTATATGTATGTATGTAGCGTCATTTTGATATTTTTACAAGATTGTCAAAACGTGACTAATTTGATAAAATCAGCCGACAATATATTTTTTTTATCAGAAAACAATTTCCAAGGTACAAGTTCTCGGTTTTCACTATAATTCTCTTAACAATCTTCCCTCTACAGATCTTTACAATACACGCGCGTGCTTACACACAAGCACAGATACACACACGCACACACACACACACACACACACAAACACACACACGCACAGACATACGCATACATGCACACAAACATATATATAAATGCTTGTGCGTGTGTGTGTATGTGTGTTTCTGCAGATAGAGGAATGTCAAACCCCCTACAGCGGATTATAATTCATATTTTCTTTTACGTATTTTTCGTTTTGTTTCTAAATATTAGTTTCTGAATTTGTTTAGAATTTATTCCAATGAAGGCAAGGATTCCAGATCTCAGTTTACAAACACTCAGAGTTAGTTCATATTTCCCAATACCTATTTATCGTTAACCATACATTTATATATACTGGGACGCACGCGAACATACATACAATGTATGTATGCGTTACTTTAGTAAACACAAATTTATATTATTTGTTCCCTACCTCCGTTTCAACGTTGTCGTTGTTTGGGAGCACACTATTCGATGTTCCTATTGTTAAATCGCATACTGACACAGAAATATAATATACCGCAAACAGACCATCCCCCCAACACACACATACGCACAGATACATACCCGCATTTGTATATATGTGTATATACAGGGGTTGGACAAAATAATGGAAACGCCTTAAAATTTAAACTTTTTATATAATAATTAATTTCATAGCCACAAAACCGGAAATTTTAGGGAAGGTGTTGGTAGATTACATTGATCCTGGTGCTCAAATGGGACATATTTTATCGACTGAGAATGGATGGATAGCACTGTTACCCTCAGTGCAATTTGAACTCAGAACGTAAAACCGGAAGACATGTCGATTAGCATCATGTCCATCATGCTAACGATTCTATCAGCTCTCCGAATTTATCTTTGGCACATGGCAAGCATTTTCGTAGGTGGTGGGTATACTTCATGACATCAGCCCCAGTACTTAACTGGTACTAATTTTATCGACCTGGCAATGATGTAAAGCAAACATTATTTACATTTGACAGATATTTGTACTCAGCTTGTTTGTTGTTAACACAACGTTTCGGCTGATGTACTCTCCAGCCTTCATCAGGTGTCTTGGGGAAACGTTGTGAAAACAACGAACGAGATGAGGACAAATATCCGTTAAATGGAAATAATGTAAATAATATACATAATTCCTCATCTCTTAAATATAGAACTGTATGTATAACAAAGTCCACCTGGGTGAAAAATGAACTCAGAATATAAAGACAGACGAAATACCGTTAAACATTCTACTCGGGGTGCTAATGCAAAAAGACCGAAATATTTGGGGGAAAGGAAGGGGTATTTGATCACATGGACCCCAGTGCTCAACTGCTATATATTACATCGACCCCAAGAAGATGAAATGCAAAACTAGACATCTGCGGGATTTGAACTCAAAACGTTCAAAAGATAGACGAAATGCAAGTAAGCATTTTACCGGGTATGTTAAAAATTCTGCCACCTCACCGCTTTTATGTTTTCTGTATAATATGCTGAATATCATCGTTTGCACTTTCATGCAGATTTTACTACCAAGAACCACGTCGAATGAATAGGATCAGAGAAATAAACTAAAGAACGGAGAATTGAATACGGAACTGGGTAGAAAATAGACACAGAGATGTTGTTAGACAAGAATGGTAAATGGAAGTCAGAACATGTACAGAAACGAAATTAAATAAAACGAACATCATTTAATGAAACAACTGTGCAATTGAATTTTAGCTTTATTCTGTAGATTTGATTCAATAAATGAAAATGGTGCTTCATAGAACGATTGAATATTCTAAACGTTTGTATCAATGAACACTTTGCAACGTCGAAAACTGTATGTGTCAAGGAATTGTGAAGATTGAAGCGAAATTAATCACAGATAATGAGCACTAGCAATGTGAAAAGCAGATAATAAGAGAATAATAATACGAACGGAGAAAATCCTTTATGTACAGACACGAATGTCAATAGAAATGATGTAGGAGCTGGTAGATGTGGTGAAAAAAAATAACGTGGATGAGATTGGAAAGGCAAGAATTAAAACAAAAAGCAGTTTGCTTAATTATAAAAGCCTGAGTAGGAGAGTTGAAATATCTATTGTGGATGATCAAGTATCGAGGATAACAAACCGAAGGAATGTTGGGAAAAAATATATTTACCCTGAGAAAATGAATGTCGGATTTATCAGGCCAAAGTTTATATGGTTATATAAACGATACACGCACACACTAATATATGTAAAGATAAACACACACATATATACGTATATACAAGCGCCCCCCCCATATATATATATATGGGTGTATACTTGCAAACTTATATGTGCATACATAAACTAAATGTAGTCTCGCTGCAAATATATAATCTGTGGTTACATATCAAGATCACGATTAGTTTAAACGTTGTTGGAGTTCCGAGTCAGCATTCAATTGCTTCGCACTGCAAGTCTTTGCGAATTTGTGATTATGAATCCAGGTTTACTGTGTTCCAGATAAAGGACATACCTCTATCTTGTAGCTAAGGCAAAAGAGGCAGCGTGTTGGACGAGGCAGAAAGGATTTAGAAAAGACAACTTCATATTCATTGAAGCACTAATCGGCTTTTTTAAGTTCCACTTGGAAAGAGAAATGAGAGGGCGAGAAGGAAATGGTCTGTTCCAACGAATTCTTTTTAACACTGTTGTGTGGAAGCCCCCAGGCGATAAGTAGGCTAGTCCAATACGTATAAATAGCTAGACGAAAAGCGTTGAGCAGAGCGCGAGAGCGGAGAGCAGTCGAATTCGGTAGAGTCGAGTCGTCGGATGTGAGAGTTGAGTAGAGGTCATCCGCGCGTGCGATGTAACAAACACCTAAATGACTGTGGCAAAAAAAAAATGATTAAGGGTAAATGGAACTATTCTAAGCCTCTGCCTCTAGATTGAAGAACAGTCGTGTGAGAACTTGTGCCCATAACTTTTAGGTGGACCCGGAATGAGCATGTTGCCTCCATTGGATATGTATTTTGGTACGAACACTTGCTTTATCAAGAGGACTGCATCGTCTGTGTCCATTTGTTTTGCGTACAATGCATACTTTTTTTTCATATCGCATTACTTCCTTTCTTCTATTTTTCTTTACTGCAACATTTTACGTCAGTCAACATGCAAAGTGGGAGAATCCTTGCCATAACCCCTTCAACTAATGCTCCTCTGGAGAATAATAGGAATCATTATGAAGATAATTAACATCATCTTCACCATTACCATCGACAACATCACCATCATCATCAACACAATCATCAACGTCACCAGCACCATCATCATCATCATAATCATCATCATCATCATCTTCATCATCATCATTTTCACCACCACCACAATGATCAACACTAAACCTATCACCACTACCACAACCACCACCATCATAACGATCATCATCATCATCAACAACTTAATAATAGTTTTCCTTGATTTAACACATTTTCCATTCAGATGTCATCATCTCCTAACATACAAGAAATATCTCAGATTCGTGGTGAGGAATGGCAGAACTATTAACTCCACCCTGATTGAATGACAGCGGTTTAATGGAGAAAATATTTCTCAGTCTTTAGTTCTGTAAAGTTCTGTCAAAATCTTCAACTGTCGTTTACCTTAAAATGTTCTTTCATTATACAATTATTTCATACACACAGCTAATGGTGAGTGTGTATACGCACATACGCTCACATGCATACACTAATGTGTGTAGGTGTGTTTATATGCGTGTGCGTATGTAAACATATATATATATATATATATATATATATGAAAATATGTATATATCTATCTATATGTCCCTCTATCTGTATATGTATAAGGAAATATATATAGATAGATAGATAAATAGATAGACAGAATGATATATATAGATACGTGTATATACACAATATTCAGATGTATACACACGCACAGACACACACCTATATATATTTATATATAGCCAGTGATATACATATACGTGTGCGTGCGTGCGCGTATATATATATAAAGATATATACATAATCGTATATGCATAAATATATGGACGTGCACATTTATATACAGTTGTGTGTATGATATTTATTCCTTAGGAACCATTAACAATCTCCATATACTTACATACATTTCTAGCAAAAAGAAAGAGAGAAAGAATAGCACTTCTGCCAATCTGTCCAAATTTACAATTATACACACACACATAATGAGCTACATGTGTTTCTGTACGCATGGATATATTTATGCACATATATATGTATTTCGGTGCGAACACATACATATACATATGTACATGTGTGTATATATATATATATATATATATATATAT
>NC_069005.1:2703660-2704322 GCF_001194135.2 Octopus bimaculoides | reverse complement strand
GAACGTTAAACTAATACACCTGTTTGTTGTTCCTTCACCTGTCCTTGTCTCTTGTTTATGTAAATTTTAACAATATATATATTTATATGACAAGGAAGGAAATGGAGAAGATAAGTTGCACGCGGTTCCGGCAGGAGGTCGAAGCAAATCTTGCTGTTCTCTTTCATCACAACTTTCGCACTTTGTTCCCGTTTCTGTTGTACCTGTATTTCAAAAGGGCCAGCCTTGTCCCACTCTGTGTCACACTGAATCTCCCCGAGAACTACGTTATGGTTACACATGTCTGTGGAGTGCTCAGCCACTTACACGTTAATTTCACGAGCAGGCTGTTCGATTGATCGGAACAACTGTAACCCTTGTCGTCGTAACCGACGGAGTGCCACGAATTTAGAATATATAAATTACCAAGAAGTATGATCTTTTTATTTCACATGCGTTCGCACTGCCAGAGTGCTCGTCTGCATACTTGCGGATGCGGAACTTCCAATGCAATACCGACTTTAAAGCAGAATCTTTGCGTAGTGGTGAGGCTGGATTTCAAATGTGGGAACCCTGAACCAGGATTACCATATTTGCACACCACTGCATGTTTAGGCATATACAATATTAAGCCGCCGCCAAGAGACGGAAATGACTAAGTGTATATATATATATATATATAT
>NC_069005.1:2701869-2703594 GCF_001194135.2 Octopus bimaculoides | reverse complement strand
GTTATTAGCAACACAAACGACATTTCTATTGCTATCATTACTCTTACAACTACAATGATAATTACAATTCGCAATTACAATTATTATTATTAATAATAATAATAATAATAATAATAATAATAATGATAACAATAATAATAATAATAATAATAATAATAATAATAATAATAATAATAATAGTAATAATAATAGTAATTTGTTTATCGTTTATGCTGACGATGTAGGAATAAAAAAAAAGAATTGAACGCCAGCGAAATATCAATTTTTCCACTATAATTGAAACTTCAATTTCTCGAGTTACAGCGTTAATTTCGCTAACCTCCCAACACAAGCCAACCAACATCGGTGTGCTCATTCACTCTACATAAAGCTCACTCATCGTTTTTCTATGAAATGAAGTCTCATTGTTTATCACTCACTCTTTCTCTCCCTTTCTCAATCTCGCTCTCTCTCTCTCTCTCTCTCTCTCTCTCTCTCTCTCTCTCTCTCTCTCTTTCTTTGTCTCTCTCCCTCTTTCTCTCTCGCCCTCCTTTAAAGAGATCATCGTACAACTCATTATATCATTGTAGGAGAATAATACATGGATATAACATTTGCATTTAGATAGCTTTTTCACTCTCTATCTCTCTCTCTCTCCCACTTTCTCTCACTCTCTCTCACTATATATATATATATATATATATATATATCTTTCTATTCCTAGAACTGCCTATCCTCTCTCTTCCCCCTCTGTCTTTCTCTGCCTGTTTCTTTCTCCCACCTTTGATGTATTAAATATCCGTATTCAATTTCATCTTAAAAATCAGATTTCGCTTTTTCTTATTTCATTATTTCGTATCCGTCAGAGAAGAAGATTTGTTAACCAATTTTTCATCATATCGTATTTTGTTGGTTATTTTGATTCTTGTCTAATATCATTTAGGTTCACAGTTAGAAAAATAATAACACGAACATAAAATAAAATAAAATAACCTAAAATAAAATAAAATAACCTAAAATAAAATAAAATAACCTAAAATAAAATAAAATAACCTAAAATAAAATAAAATAACCTAAAATAAAATAATAGATATCAAATACAATTACGCTGGTTGTCACTGATGACTACATGAGCCTTTATCGAGCGTACATTTAATCAAATGTATTCTTTCCCCGACTGCTGTACTTCCTTCCTTGGCATAACAACCCGCCTTTCGTTATTGGTAACACATCTAGGGCCCCGGGTCGATTGAACCCTAGCATAATCAATGGACAGGTTAAAACGCCGTGCGTTAGTTCTTCTAGGAAAATGCCATCTGAGGGTGTCAAAACGTGGAGATCAATCATCAGAACCCGAGCTTTTTTCCTCGCCACAGCTACCCAGATTTTGTTATTACTGTTGTTATCTCAGGTGACCCAGGTCGGAAGATTTCTAGAATCGTTAGTGGATCGGACAAAATGCCTTGCAGTTGGTTTTCTTGGTAATTGCTATTTAGGAGCAAGACATGTGGAAATTATCCACGAGTACCAGATCTTTTCCTAAGCACAAGAATCCACATTATTGTCTCCTTAATACATTTAGGCGAAGGTGTGGCTGTTTCGTAAGAAGGTTACTTCCAAAACACGGTTTCTGGGCTCAGTTCCACTGCATAGCACCGTTGGTACTACAGCCTCGTTCCGACCAAAGCTTTATGAATGGATTTTGTAGACGGATACTGAAAGGCGACTGTCATATATATATATATA
>NC_069005.1:2697129-2701859 GCF_001194135.2 Octopus bimaculoides | reverse complement strand
GTGTGTGTGTGTGTGTGTATCAGAGTGTATGTGTTTTCCCCCACCGCCGCTTTACAAGAGGTGTTGATGTGCTTACATACTTGTAACTTACCGGTCCGACAGAAACGACCGATATAATAAGCACACAGCTTGAAACACGTAATTAGTGGGGTCTATTCACTGGAATAAAAATTCTCCAGGGCTCTGTACCGGCATGGCCGCAGTCTAATAACTAAAACATGTAAACCATAAAAGGTAAAAGATATCTAAGATCTGAAGTTGGTTAATTTTTTACTACATTTAGAAATTTAGAAAACGTGTCTTATACACCGGCATATGCGAAATACATTTAAATTGATTTCTCTAAAAATAAACTCGTAGAAATTTTGTAGAGACACGTCTGAATTTTTCTTTCAAAAAGGCTGATAGGATTTGAAACTTCTACGTATGTATTTAAATCATCTTCAGAGGCCTTAATTATTTAGCTTTCGTATGAACGTAGAACGCAACACTAATAATGTATCACGTTTAACTTGATAGAGTATAACACCAAATAATTAGGTCGTAGTTAATTTGTCGCTAATTAGCGACTTCATCAACTAGATTTTCCATTGAACTGTTATTAGAAAATTTGTTCCGGTGCTAAAGTGTTAACAACGAAAATATGTAATCAACAAGGTTTCAATATCGTCACTAACAAATCTGACAATTAAAAACAACTATAATTATCACGGTTTGATTACATATTTCACTTCTAACAATATGTTAACTTCTTGTCTTCATAACACGGGCAAATGTCGTACAGTAGTAGACATAAAACTGCAGCCTTTATACATCGACAATCAGTTTCGATATCGGGTTAATTATAAAAATTCTTTAGCTGCTTCTTCTGAATTCCTTCATATATTACGAAAGACATTATTTGCACTCAAACGAACTGACGTCTTCCAGTGAACTCGCTACAACACAGGATCTTTGGCGCCCTCACTCTGAAGGTGGGTTTCAATGGAAACTGTAACACAGAATGTGGCAGCATACAGATATCCAGGAATCAGGTTCTGGATCTAGTTACAGCTTGGCCTTATTGAAATGTAATGATTTGGGGCCAATTCATTTGCATGAGGGACCTTCTTTGAAGAAGACTTTCTGGTGTTAGGTTCTTGCTGGAAATTCTGTTATATGAAAGTTCAATCTGACTTATATTTCATATACAACAGGACAATAGGGTTGACAGAACGCGGAGCATCAATCAAGAAAAAAGAAGAGACATACTACCATAGCCTCCACAAGTTACAGGTTCTCAGATTAAAGTTAATTTAAAATAGAACTTTATAAAAAGTGAAATGAATTATAAACTGCTTACAGATGCGATCCAATGTGCATATATAAATTACACCCCCCCACACACACACATTATATATACATACATACGTACATACATACATACACAAATACAATAATGTAACTACGCACATACTATTGGCCATCTCTTAGCCTTCTTAGGACTTTTTCCCTTTCTTCTTTCCAACGAAGAGCTGTGATCCAAACGTCAAAACCTCTTTTTTCACCAAGCGTCAAACTAATACATCCCTTGCGCGCGTCCTCTTGCTGTCCGTTAATTTCATTTGTTTCTTTGAATTGATTGTTTACTTACATTGACCACACACACACACACACACATACACACACACACACACTCACACACATGCATATATGCACTCACACCAATACACAAACACACACAGGCACAATTATATAAATATATATATATATATATATATATATATATATATATACTGAGAGAGAATCTCTATAGAAGTTAAGAGGTGACGCACTAACACGTACCTCCAAGTACTACGTATCGTACAGCAGAAAAAATATGAATGCTAATGAAGTTCATAGTATAATGTCCGACTTCTTTTGTGGTTTATTCAATTTCATATTACGTTCTGTACTCAAACATCGCTTTATTCTGAACATGTATATCGATTTCTAACACAATTTTATTATTGTCGCAAAGCCTAAACAAAACATGTACATATACATAATATATAATATGTATGTATGTATGTATGTATGTATGTGTGTACACTTTTATTGTTGACTGTCGTTGAGAAGCGTATTCAGCGCCTTAATAGAGATTAATATCTTGATTTTGGTCGTTTCAGACTCGTGTAACCCTGAGACTTAGTTATGTATTCACAGACTGAACAGGCAAATTTTAACTCATAACATGTTACGGGTCATAGATTGTGTATCTATATAATATTATTATAAAAGAAAATAGAATGAACGGGGCTTTTAGCCAAATCTCTACAATTGTTTCTTTGCATATCATGTTATATATGTTTGTACTCAGAACGTAAGTGACTGTATGTTTAATGTCACATAAAATATCGACCGCTAGAATCTGAAAAGGATAATACAATGCTGATATCTGGAATTGGAGTCAGAAATTAAAGCAATGTAGTTATATGTAATGTTTTATTTTTTTCGTTTGTTTTAGCCATAGTACAAGTATACTAAACTGATAGAGCACTGATGAAGTCGAAGAAACTGCGAGAAACAACAGCCAAATATGCGTCAAATTGTTATGCAACAGGCACAACGCCTGAAACTTTGGAGGAGAGACTGTATGTATCATGACAAAGAGGGGGAAGAGGACTGATTGGATGCGAACACAGTTTAGAGCAGAAGAAACCAACATAGCACGGTATATAAAAAATGCAACAGAACCGCTATTATTGGATGTAAGAAGGTCAGGTTTGTGTGGGATGCAAGATTGCAAAGATAATGCACTGTACAAGCACTTGTGAATGAATGTCACTGAAAATAGGTGGAAAAAGAAAAGAATGCATAGGAAATTTCATAGAAATGTTGAAGATAAGACAGACAGAGAAACAAAGATAACTATAGATGAATAAAAGTGGTTTAAAACCGGAAACAGAGGCTCTAATCTGTGCTGCCCAAGAGCAAGCATTAAGAACCAATTACGTCAAATACAGAATAGACAACAGACCAGAAAGTGATAAGTGCAGAATTTTGGGACAAAATGGTGAAAACGTATGGCATATTACCAATCAATGTACGCTACAAGTTCAAAAAGAATATAAGAGACGTCATAACAATATAGCAAGGATTGTCCATTGGACACTTTGCTACAAGTATGGACTCGACAGAGCAAAAAAGTGGTACGAATATAAACCCGAAGGCATCATCGAAAACGATAATGCAAAGATCCTAGGGGATTTTATGATTCAGTGCGACTATGAGATAGAGAATAGGAAACAAGACACAGTGTTAATTGAGAAAGACAGCAAACGATGCCGGATCATAGATATACTATAATATACAGAAAATAGCACCAGTAGTCAGCGCACACATCGTACGTAAAACACTTTCAATACAATGAAAATAAGAGCATCAAAACAAACCATAGTACATACCCAAGGCACACATAGAGCTACCTTCGGTAGAGCAGTGAAAGCGCGTGATAAAAATTAGACTATTGAATAATAATAACAACAACAACAACAACAACAACAATAATAATAATAATAATAATAATAATAATAATAATAATAATAATAATAACAATAATAATATAACAAAATTCTTCAGATAAAATATCGATGAACCAATTGTAAAATTATGCAATAGAATTACTGCTCCATCCTCCCTGTTAATGTGCAAGTGTTTGTGTGTGCGTGTGTGTGTGTATGTGTGTATGTGTGTGTGTGAGTATGTGAGTGTGTGAGTGTGTGTGTGTCTTGTGTGTACATATGTAGAGTCTGTAAATTTGAAAATATATTTATATATACTCAACTGTTACAGTCATGTTGAAGCCGAATCGTATGCACTCACACAGACACACACACCCAAACACACACACACATGCACACACCCACGCAGATAGACACCCAACCAACCGCCATTCAAATTACTCCATAATAAATCCACACTGAAGAGATTTATGGAAAGTTTACATGATATTTGATATTTGCGTCACGACCGTTATTCTTCGTGTTTATTAGATGTTCTGCTTGTAGTGGGCCTGAAGCATATCTTCATGAAATAAAGCCATATTAAAACATGATAAAACCCACGAAACACATCAACACTAATAACCATTTTCCAAAATGAGAAACGAAATGTTAGATGAAACAAATAAGCAAATTCACCTAAATCTAAAACTGAACTAATCTCGCTAATTGACATGGAATAAGAATAGGAAGTATTCGATAATAAAGCTGTGTCTGTTATTAATTAGTTTCATCCTATATGGAAACTTGCAAATGCCAAAACCTATCCCGAAGCGTATAGAATATCGAATAACAAATAAAGCGCTTCTGCTTTTCTACGGAGCTTTCACAGCCGGCACAATGAAATAAAGCAGGCAATAGCGTTAATGTTTGCATATCAGGAAATCTGAAAGCATGTTGGTATCGAGAACAATAGCGCAAAAGTGTGCGAACGCAGAAAGGAATAAAACGAGCGCCATTTTGCTTTTATTTGTGTATTGTTTGCAGTAATGGCGGAATCTATGTGCTTCCTCACATGCTGGGGTTACATAGCTTTCAATTTCCATGGATTTCGCTTGATTGATCTTGAATCCGTATTTCTGCAAATTTCACTTTTTCCGTTTGTATGTGTCGTTGTGTCTGTATTGACGCATGTGTGTTTATGTTTTGTTACGAGTTTTTGTAACGAGAGCAAGAAAAAAGAGCGTGATAATATATGAATATATATAT
>NC_069005.1:2695154-2696906 GCF_001194135.2 Octopus bimaculoides | reverse complement strand
TATATATATATATATATATATATATATATATATATATATATATATGATTATATAGTATTTGTGTGATTTGTGTGTTGCATATATGTGTACAAACATGTGTATGTGTATATATAGGTATATATGTGTGTGTGTTTATGCGTGTGGGTATGTGTGTGTGTGTGTAGTGTACATAATTTATAACGTGCATAGCAATTAAAAGAGGGATGGGTAATGAGAGAACTAACGCAGAATGACATAACTGTGAGATAGGATGATATAGAAATAAAAGCATTCAATAACACAGAATCAAATACTTGATCATACAGACACAGATCGATCGATTGGCAGCTACATACAAACATACTTGCATAAATACATATGTGTATGTGTTTGTGTGCGTCTATGTGTGAATGTGTGTGTGAGAGTATTTGAATGCGTGTGTATTGGTTATTAGCAACGGAAGCAGTATTAGTTAAAATTAGTATTCTGTATATCATACTTAGCGTAGATACAATGTAGAAACGATAGTGAATTGTGGCATTCGTCCTGCGAGATCATCTTGTGTAGACGTATAATGATCAAATGCACGCAAGCATGACGTTAACAGACGAAGACCATGTACCAGCGGCGGTAGATGAAAATGCTGCACTTTTTAAGATTAAGCGTCTATATGAGATAATCTGGAGAGACGATTATCCCATTTTCTGGGTTTCTAAAGCGTAACCTTCGTAAGCTATCCAGAAGTTGTATATATCCGCATACACACACCCATATATGTATATGTAGGGGACTAAGCGAAAGAACTCATTTTGCTCATTCGCTCTTTCCTTCTGTTTCTCTCTCTCTCTCTCTCTCTCTCTCTCTCTCTCTCTCTCTCTCTCTGCTTATATATATATATATATATATATATATATATATATGGTTTGGTTCTATAGCATTCGGAGTTACCGAGACGCTATAGAATATAACAGGTGATCATGCGACTTTATAAGTAGTCACTAGTTTAGCATTTGATAATTTCTGTATTATACTAATTCTTTCGTCCAAACGTTTTCTCATCTTTTCATTTATTGTTTGCGTCCAAGAAAAGTCACGTGTGAATTGTTCAGTCAGTGCAGTGACATTTTTGACTGGCAGTTCGCTTGTTCCATTGTTCTTGTCGTTGATGGTGTTGTTTTGTTTACATTAAAATCAAAACCACGTTTATCACCTACAGCTTTGATTCAAATAATAATATTTTACTATTGTACAATAGAAACGGAGAAAAGTCATGCATACAAACAAATATACTTTATCTTCGTATGCATGACTTGACTGCATTTCGATTGTGTTTGTATTTGTTGAGGATTTGCATTATCTGGAACGCGCTATCTCTTCTATTTGCATAACGACGTTGTGCCCAAAACAGACAGTCGATTTTCGAATTACCAACATAGAAGGAAAGAGAAAAATAACAACTATATTCGCTATTTTCATGATTTTTCTTCCTTAAATAATAACTGGGGATCTCCATTGTTTTCTTCTTTCTGTGTCTTTTTTCTTTCCATCTTCCTTTCTCCAAATTATTCTCTGCTTGTTTTTTTTTTTCTTCTGTATATATGTATTTCTTGATATCAATACACAATAGGTGCACTTTACATCGCTCCGTGGGATTTGAGTGAAATCGTTGAGCATTCTTGATATGCGTTAGATGTTAGCCTTTCCCCTCTTGTTAAAAAGCTGACTCCAGAATTGGCGAGAGGATTAAATTTACTTTTTGTGCCTTGTTTAAAA
>NC_069005.1:2691795-2694840 GCF_001194135.2 Octopus bimaculoides | reverse complement strand
ATATATATATATATATATAAGACTATGTGTGTGTCATCGAAAGAGTGAGTGGAAAATTAAGAAAATGCGGGTTAGGTGGTGCATCTGAAAGGCTGCAGAAGGACGTCTATTATCCACAAAGGAAGAGGGGTCGTTAAAGAAACAAGGCAAGAGTAAAGGACCGAGAAAGAAATTACCATCAAAGTTCGTGACAAAGATATCAGAAAGAGCTAACATAAATGGTGTAACTACAGAAAATTCCAGCAAAAACGACTGAAACAACATTCACCAATATCATCACCACCACCGTTAGGAATGATTCCAAGAATTATTTCCACACTTTTGATGTAACTACTGAATGGTACCCTAGTTCAACAGTGCAGCATTGCGCACCGATATTACTAAGAAAGGAAACCTGCAACAACTGCACCACAAACTGCAGCAATATTGTACTTCACTGCCACAATGTAAATACCAGCAAAATATCGAAACAAATGTAATGAATTCCTGCGAAGAGTAGCATTTCCAAATCGAAGTGGGTTCTCAGGAAAATGTACAATATGCGCCTTCTTTGGTGTACTAGATCTACATGAGGTGGATAATTAAAGAAATAAGAAACTGCTATTGTATACAGCGGTGTCATAGGAAAACTAATCAGAAAATTGGTATCCACTTTCCAGAACATTTTGGAAATACATGAAGTGTGCCTGGGTTTCATTAAAAGGAAAAGAAAATGGCCAGCCGTCAGTTACATGCGGCATTGACTTGGCAGTATGGATCATTATTTATTGTCCTATTCTCTTAGGTCCCCATATAGTAGCGAATAGAAGCAGCCTCTCGAAGCCGGAAAGCGAGGATGAGACAGCCTGGGAGTACGTTACTCAACCTGGGCTCATTTTTGACTGAATATATTGAATGCAGAGCGCTGGATGTTCGGGTATCGAACCTGAAACTTTATCTCCTTTAGCAGTAAGCAATGCGTACTCGGGTGAGTGGTGTGACTCGTTAAAATGAGGACCTACGTAATGTTCTCGGCCTAGTACAACAGTGAAAACCGGATAAAAGCATGTCATTTTGCATCTAATTACTGTTGGTCTATATAGAGTGGTCAAGGAGCGAAAGACAATGAAATAATCTTCTATTGGTGATGGGAATTAATTTCTAATCATTGATATTGGAGAATTATGGCATGTACACCACTTCCAATCATCCTCCCGAGATTGATTAGACGATTAAATAGAGTTGCAGATACTAACCACACTAGAGAACCCCCTCTGAAAATTGCTGTCCTCATATATCTATGAAAATGTATAATCTAGATACGAAACATATGGTCTTTCAGGTATTTTCAACGTAATCTTTTGCCGTACAAGAAATATTTTTGAACACAAGAGACTTTTAAAAGAAGACATTTCTGCTAAATCTGAAACAATCCATCTTAATGACAACCTAAATCTCTTCTTAGGATATATGCACCATGTTGCCTTTTATAGAAAAAGCGATAAAACATTTTCTATTTCATTTTCTAAGTTTCTCCATTGTAAGATTCCACTCAAACTTTGTCTCCGTAAGTTTAAATCTTTCTATAGTAGATTTGTCATTAACGTTTCTCACGTACATCTTAATTGATTTTCTGCAAATAATTTTATTTTAAATATATTTATAACTACACATTTCTATTTCCTATTCCTTTATCGTTCACATTTATCTTTCCAATTCTTTCTCTTAGTTATAAAATATGTTGTATCGATTTTAATTATTTAAATATATCCTATCTTTAAATTATTGACAGATTCAAAATGTACATCGTTAAAACATTGTTTCGTTCAGATACGTTTCATAATCCCTATTTTCCATATTCTGTTCCTATTCTTATACATATGATCTGGCTAAGTATAAATATATAAGGTTGGCTAGGTAGGCATGTAACTACTTGAGATGTATATTATACGTGTTGCTGGTTTTTGAGATTAAGATGACATTTCCTGTTATGAAAATTTTCACCGCTTTTGTTTTTTAAAATTCTGTAAATCCTTAAATAATTTAACAAGAATTATTTCGCAATTGTCAGTTTTTTAACAAACATTCTTTATTTCTCTTATTTTTAGATGCTTTCTAAATTTACGTGGAATCGCCTTTTCTATAACAAGCAACATGTTGAATCTATCTAAAGAAGTGAATTAGCTTGTCATTAAGACGAGTTGATTTAGATTTAGCAGGGATTTCTTGCTTTCAGCGTCTCCTGTGTTTATACATGTTTCTTGTACAGTGGTATCTACGTACCATTTTGTTTTTCCATTCAGGATTTCCATTATCTATTTCATTAGGGATTCAGGTAACTTTCATTGTGTTTCCTGTATAAAACAATATATTTCATTTTCTAAGCTTCTCCATTGTAAGATTCCACTCAAAAGCAGTCTCCGTGGGTTTAAATATTTCTATACCAGAAGATTTGAGAAGAAAGCCATCTATTCATTGCCATTAATGGTTCTCACGTACATCTTAATTGATTTTCTGCGAATAATTTTATATAAAATATATATATAACCACACATTTCTATTTCCTATTCCTATATCGTTCACATTTATCTTTCCAATTCTTTCTTTTAGTTATAAACGTATTGTATTGATTTTAATTATTTAACTATTTCCTATCTTTAAATTATTGACAGATTCAAAATATACATCGTTAAAACATTGTTTCATTCAGATACGTTTCATAATCCCCAATTGATATATTCTGTTCCTATTCTTATACATATGATTTAACTAGGCGTGAATACATAAGGCTGGATAGGTCTGCACGTGTCTACTTGTTTTGTGTATTATTCATGATGCTTGTTGTATCCTTTCCTGCTTTTACTTGCGGTCTAAATGTATATAGTAGTAAATGCAGATTGTCAATTTACAAACATTATTATACACCAGCAAGCCTCCTGAAAATGCTGCTGGATTTGTAATACTGTTCCTCACACCTTTTAATTCTCTCTCTATATATACACACGTATATATACATACGTATATATATATGTATATATATACATATGTATATATATATATATATAT
>NC_069005.1:2687675-2690344 GCF_001194135.2 Octopus bimaculoides | reverse complement strand
ATATACATATATATATACACACATACAATAGTGTCGATTAACTGAAGGTCCGTTTATTACTGGTATCGATGATTCCAACTTACTGCTTCCTTCGGAAATTTCCCTGTTCGTGGTTAAATTACAAATGATTACATTGACAAAAACATATTTGTGAAGTATCAGTTTGCAAAACAGCAAGGAATTAATCATTGATTCGGAATTGATTTGATAAAAGATTTGCGAATCAATTCTCATTGCCTCCGTCCAACAAACTCACCAACAAATAAGGTTAGATGTCTGCTGATTTTCTTCTCATTTCCTCGTTGGTTGGTTTGGTTCGTTTCTCGGCTTCCAGCTCTATTATTTAAGAAACTATTGGTGCATGCTTGTTTGAATTATATTATCAATGTTTACTAAAGCTAACAGTTTTTACTTAAATCATTACATATTTATTTAGCAAATTTTCACTCCGTATTTAAACATTCGGTGCAGACTTATTCAAGTCACTGGGCGCCCTGCTGGTTATAACTAAAATACAATTAGTTCAGAGAATTTGAAAGGAAATAGAAATATAATGACTCATATATGAAAACAGCAACGTTATTTCTTCTTGATAATGGTTACTACAATTGTGATATAGAAAATACACAAACATTTTGATTATATATTTATAAAGTATTTTCTCCATTCTCCTTATTGATATTTTTAGCATTTTGACTAATAGGCTGTAAAATCTCCGCTATTGTGTAAATATAGAGGTTGGAGAATATTTTAATGTAATTTCATTTAAGCTTATTATATTTCTGAAATGGATTTCAGTGAATGAGAAATGCAAGACTTGGAGGAAAGTTGGAAGTAGCCTTTATAATTTAGTAAAGGAACATGATGTGAGTTTATTTCTGACAGGTTCTACGTTGCATGACCTCAGTTGCTTATCACAGAGACAGTTTGTGAATAGAAAATATCTACTGATAATATGCAACTATTGCTTAAAATATTAGTTCTGGTTCCTCGGCTAAAATTCGTTGCTCCAGTATGACGGCAGTCAGTATAATATTTGTAAAAAATACAAAAACGTGAAAGAGCATTATTTTGGCAGCAATGGAACTTCTCCGAGAGACTTATGAGCTAATTACATTTCTGAAAGAATGCTTAGAACTACCCAGCCAGAATATGTTCACCATCTTTCTGAAGTATTTTATCCGAAATTTAGTAAAATCAACTGATCATATTTTAGAGATGAAACAATGACAGACCGGATATTGGATCTGCTAGTTTTTATATATTCATATAAAATAAACAACATTTCTGATGTTTCCAAAAATTTGCACTGGTATTTGTTGTGTTGTTTTTTACACCAAGTGTATAGCATATTTTGTATTTCAAAGATTAGAGAAATGCTCAGGATAGAAATGAAACGAAGTTTGTACATTAATATGTTAGAGACGTTTTATATTTAAGGATTTCTCGTTTGCATGCTAAAGTCCCACTGCAGTTGAATAATCATACTTCTAAATTCCATAAATAACAAATGTTATAGCCCAGTCCCTAGACTACTCATTCATTCTTTTTGTTTATTCTTTAAATCTACATTTTATATACTCGTAAGAGAATTTCAAAATGGTAATGTTTCATAGCATCGTGCGAAATAGCATTACGCTATTATATGGTATAATCTATGTATTTCCTGACAAATAAAATGAATCATAACTTTTTGAGAAGATGATACATACAAAGCTTTCGTGAAGAGAGTTTAGAAATGTAAAACGTTGGCAAGATTAGGCTTTATTTAGCAAAATTGTCAGAGTATCATTTCTTTCCTTTCGGTAAGGAAATATTCGAAAATGCTCAAAGGATTTATGCTGGCCAAAACGAAACAAAGAGAATATTAACGAAGAACACAGCAAACTGGTTAAAATGGTTTAAAAGGGAGGCATTACTCGGCAGTTAAATATACATTAGTAAATATATAGCGCTATACTATCCACTAAACACAATTTTCTCTCAGAGAATTATCTTTCAAAGCCTCATAAATCCACTTTAGCGGGAATTGTTAGAATGCATCAGTGCCAGAATAAGGCAATAAAACATTATACAAGTCTCAGAATTGTTTTTCCTTTTCTTTCTTTTACTTCGACAAATGTTTATGTTTATGGGTCATTCGAGAGTGTTGCAGGAATAGTTAAATCTACCGTTTTTATTTCGCATCAGTCGATGTCAGAAAAGGGAATTCCATCATATGTTCACTGATCGATAAAATATTTCTAAGGTGCAAAACAGATCAGCTGGATTGAACTTTCCGCCATGCGTATTTTCATGTCTTGATCCGAGCAGGAAGGGAAAGGAAAATGCTTTGCGTTGTTATCATGCTTAATGTGAGTCTTTAAAGTATGGAATATTTACAGGAATGATAGCACAGAGAAGTTAATGCAAAGGTCACATAGATGTAAAATATATATTTGATTTACATGTGTGTAGTTCTCATTTACATTATAGCTCGAGTACTTTCAAATATCCGGGCTATTAACTTCATTTCTCATATATATCGTCATCATTTTCTGCTCTCAGTACACGACTCCCTTTATTAGTCATTTTCTACAGATACTTAATGCGTCAATCACAATATCAATACACACACATGCATATATATATGTATATATATATATATATGTGTGTGTGTGTGTGTGTGT
>NC_069005.1:2687148-2687422 GCF_001194135.2 Octopus bimaculoides | reverse complement strand
TATATATATATATATGTGTGTGTGTGTGTGTGTGTGTGTGTGTGTGTGTGTGTATGTGTGTGTGTGTGTGTGTATGTATGTATGTATATGTATATAGTTATGTGCGTGTGTTTGCATAAACTTATGTATTCATAAATTTAAATATTTATACATTCTTATGTGTGCATGTGTTGTTATTGTTGCTGGCACTCCGTCGCTTACGACGTCGAGTGTTCCAGTTGATCCGATCAACGGGACAGCCTGCTCGTGAAAAATTAACGTGCAAGTGGCTGAG
>NC_069005.1:2686703-2687138 GCF_001194135.2 Octopus bimaculoides | reverse complement strand
GATCAACGGGACAGCCTGCTCGTGAAAAATTAACGTGCAAGTGGCTGAGCACTCCACAGACACGTGTACCTTTAACGTAGTTCTCGGGAATGTTCAGCGTCACACAGTGTGATAAGGCTGACCCTGTGAATTACAGGCACAACAGAAACAGGAAGTAAGAGTGAGTGAAATTTGTGGTGAAATAGTAGAGCAGGGTTCACTACCATCCCCTGCCGGAGCCTCGAGGAGCTTTTATGAGTTTTCGCTCAATAAACACTCACAACACGCGGTCTGGGAATCGAAACCGCGATCCTATGACCGCGAGGCCCCTGCCCTAACCACTGCGCTATTGCGCCTCCACTTGTTCATGTGTAAATGTATAATATATATATATACATACATACATACACACACACACATATATACGGTAGTAGTGTTACTAGTAGCAGTGTCGAT
>NC_069005.1:2684985-2686215 GCF_001194135.2 Octopus bimaculoides | reverse complement strand
ATATATATATATATACATATATATAATATGGGTGGCTTGTTATTAAGTTTACAACGGCAAATTTTAGATGTCATTAATGTAACAGTGGCTACAAAGTGGTACCTGCATTGCAAGAAATAAGAGTCAAACTGATTCATTGGCCACAAGAGCACTGTCTTAAAAAGCTGTCGAAGGAGACAAAGCTCCCAAAGGTAACACAGCCATATCACCGGTGATTTCGAATTTTGATGCAGAGGATGCTAATAACATACCCATATTATTTATAGATTTCGCTTTCACCACATTTGATATCAGCACATGTTTTCAACATTTTTGCTTATAATTTGACGAGGTGAGTTGAGCTGAACCCTAGGTGAGGTAAGAGCTACTGATAGTTTGAAACCATTGGAGATATGGCTTTATTTGCGACCGTAGGGAGCTTTACCTCTGTTGTCAGCTCCTTCAAATAGTGTTCCAATGGTTAATGAATCGTAGTAACGACTCTGCCAGCTCTCCGCCTTAAATAAGCTTTTCTACTATAGGCACAAGACCCAAAATTCTAAAGGAGGGGCCCAGTCGATTACAATGACCCCAGTGCGTAACTGGTACTTAATCGCTCGACCTTGAAAGGCAAAGTCGACCTCGGCGGAATTCGAACTGAGAAAAAATGATAGACGATATGCCGCTAAGCATTTCGTCTGACGTGCTAACGATTGTGCCAGATCGCCGCCTTCGCAATAATAATAATAATAATAATAATAATAATAATAATAATAATAATATTAATAATAACATTAATCTCTCTAATGTTTATTTTAAATGTTTCTTTCTCTTTGTATCTTCCCTGTTTCCTCTGTTATCTCTTAATCCCTTTCCTGCCTCGTTCGGAGAGCAGTTCTTTTTTTTTCTTTTTTTTTTAGATACTTACCACTAAATTATAGAGTCGCTATCAATATTTCTTTTAACTAGCTTATCTGCTCTGCCTTAATCTCTTGCCTTAACTCCTCTCTGTCATTTTTTAAATCATATTCCTTACAAACATATTGTGCGTAGTTTTTCTCTTCAAGTCGAAATTTTATTTAACTCAAAATTATTCATATCTTATCTTTGTACAATACACAAAGTTTTTATATCTAACTTGAAATTCCACCATATTATATAGAGATATAACTGTACTGTAGTGTGTGTGTGTGTGTGTGTGTGTGTGTGTGTGTGTGTGTGTGTGTGTGTGTGTGTGTGTGTGTGTGTGTG
>NC_069005.1:2684436-2684911 GCF_001194135.2 Octopus bimaculoides | reverse complement strand
TTTCTCTCTATATTCTGACTGGTTTTCGGTGGTGCAGTGCTGTGAAATAGAGTAGCGCTGTTTGGATCCGAAAATTGCTTCAAAGATGTATGTGTCGGGAAGACAGAAGCATTGATTTGGGGCCCACTGTCATCGCTGCCCCTGCTGGACTGGACTGACTGGATGCAATTGAGTTTCGAGTTGAACCTATAATGAGTCAAAATTTTGCGTAAAATACAGGAGCAGCAAGAAGGTTCCAGAGGGCTGAGGCTTCGGCGAGACGCGTGCGTAGTGAATGGTGCGGAGGCTGAAGGCAGATACTTAACTAGAGAAGGAGGAGGAGGAAAAACAAAATGGTTTGGAATGTGCGAATAGTAGTGACATAAGCTCAGTTAGTTCTGACTAAAAGCAAATACAATAACGGTAGAAAAGGCAGTGAGGGGACACAGCACGTCTGTGGAGTACAGAAGAAGACGAGTCTGCCAGGGTTTTTTTT
>NC_069005.1:2683194-2684336 GCF_001194135.2 Octopus bimaculoides | reverse complement strand
TATATATACATTTATATATACATACATATATATATTTATATATATATGTATGTATGCATGTATGTATGTATGTGTGCATGTATATATGTATGTATATGCATATATATGTATGTATGTACGTCACTATAAATTTATCAATATAATGTATTTAACATTTGTGCGTCGCTGAAAGCCAGAAGCTTCACTTTTCGTTCCGTAAAAAAACATTTTTTATTGACAGCTTATATAAGAAAATTACAATATATTTCAGAAATATCTGAAGCGAAATCGCCGACGAAGTGGGGGCGAGAGAGCGACAGATACGTGTTCCACCTTTCGTTTCAGCTTGACTGTGATATATACTTTTGTCACTGCCATACCGAGAATGAAGGAGCAGGTCTCAAGTATACAGTGTTTTGCAAAGGAGACGCAGACGCAGATTAAAAGTCCACTTATGGAACAGAAATAATGCTATAATACAAAAAGAAAAAAAGAAAAGTTTTCGATGCAACATAACGTACGCGTGTAATTTGAAAAGCAATACGTGTAGGGTTTCGTCCGGGAAAATCCTTTTATAGAGTTATTAAATTTTTCCCGATACACATATTAAAAACTATCAAGAAACACACGGTAGGTTGCTTAAACCTGAATGAAACAACTAAAAGAAAAGTCATTAAGATAACTTAGAAGAAGTCATCGCGATAGCACATGGCCCAGTGGTTAGGGTGTTGCACACACGATTGCCAGACCGTTGGTTCGATTCCCGAACCGGCATTCTGTAGTAAATTACTTCCTTTCTCGTTCTACTAGTACTGCATGAAAACCAGCTTACCAAAGACTACACCCAACCTTTCGTTTATATGTGGTGAAAAGCAACTGGTGGTGGTGGTGGTAGTGATAGAGGAGAACGAGAAGAAGAAGAAGAAGACGAAGAAGAAGTGGAAACAGAAGGCGAATGGGGTAGCAGGAAAGAAAGCAGAAGATTAAAAGAAACAACAACACTACCTTACCACCAGCAACAACAACACCAGCGAAAACTACAGCCTTGACACCAAGCATCACCAGCAACAACAACAGCAACATAGCTAGTGCATGTTTCGACTCCAGTGCCGCAGTATATATTTAGATATCTCTAATCTACTCGTCCTCGTTTATTATGTACA
>NC_069005.1:2680347-2682305 GCF_001194135.2 Octopus bimaculoides | reverse complement strand
GAAGAAGAAGAAGAAGAAGAAGAAGAAGAAGAAGAAGAAGAAGAAGAAGAAGAAGAAGAAGAAGAAGAAGAAAAAGAAGAAGAAGAAGAAGAAGAAGAAGAAAAAGAAGAAGAAGAAAAAGAACAGCAATATCGAAAAATATCTCAGGAATGAGAACCCAATTTCGAAATTTCCCCAAGACACCTCATGAAGGCTGTCGGGTATATATAATAATTGTTAGATCAACACAACTAAGAAACGACATGAACATCAGCTAAATATAGTCGCTAACACAAATGATGTCACTTTGCACTGGTATATTTTCATCTATATTGGCGGAGAGTTAAAGGCCAACAAATCTGACATCCTTTTTCAGGACAGAAAGGACTAGAAGTATATACTTATCGACCTTGTTATAACTTCTGAAGGAGACTTCCACGAAAATCAAAGATAAACTGACCAAGTACAAAGAGCTGAAGATTGAAATCATCAAATGAATTTTAATGTTCGGTTAAATGCCCATTAATTTTACACAGTTGCATTCACATGAAACAATCATGCATATTTTATATTCATTTCTTTAACGTCAAGTGTACGTGTCATGGTTTCTGTTATACAGATAAATAAGATAATTATATAGTTTTACTCATTCAGTGTATTCTAATATTTGCTGACTTGGCATTAATACATCCATTATACTTGATAGTCTCATATCGTCAAAGATAATTGTAACTCTCACTAAGCTGTACAGTTTTCATTGTGATGCCGCATCTCCTTCGATGCCGGGGAAAACAGGGAGTAATTAATGAATAAACGCTTGGCTGGAACTTACTTGCCTCTTGGCTTATTTTTCATATTCTTGAAGAGGAAAGCATACACTACACGTCTGCACTTCCGTCCGGCTGGAATCGTTTATAGTGGATTGTATTTGAAATAATTACAGAAACGCAATCGCGTTTATATGGTAAGACGTTTGATTCCCAGCCACATGGTTCCTCGTTCAATCCTACAGCGTGTCACTTCGTCTTCTGCAGTAACTTCGAGTAGACTAAAGTCTAGTTAGTGGATTTAATAGAGAAAACAATAAAAGAAGTCCGATGTTGGTGTGTTTATGTCTCCGTAATTTAATAGTTTGACAAATGTAACCGATAGAATAAGTACTAGGCGTAGAAAGAATAAGTCCTGGGGTCGATTTCTTTGAATAAATCCCTTTAAGATGGTGCTCCAGCAAGGCTGCAGTGAAATGACTGAAATACGTGAAAAAGTGAAAGAATAACTAAAAATATTTGTTAATTATAAAGTAATATGCGAAACCACATATTTGGGTCTCATTATTATATAATATTGTTTCAACGGTTTCATATTACCCTGGGGTAACTTGAAATCGAGTCAATCGTATCTCTTATGATTTCTGATTACTCCATAAAATGTTTCCCCAAATATTCGTCACATTCTGTGTGAATGTGTGCGTGTCTGTATGAATCTGTGTGTTTGTGTGTGTGTGTCTGTGTGTATGTGTGAATGTATGTGAGTCTGTATGTATCTGTTTAAATGTGTGTGTCTGTGTGTGTTTTCTTTCAGTTTCCCTCTTCCAAAACCAACTGCATCGCTTTGGTCAACTCCGTGCTATTGCAGAAGACACTTGGTGTGGGACTGAACCCGAACCTACGTCGCTGGAGAGTAAACAACTCACCAAACAGCCTATTTTTGTATAATAATTGTGTATGAATAATATTTGTTTTGTATAGGAGTATATTTCGTTTTCTTCTGAAGTGTACGTTCAGGAATGTATATTGTTTATTGAAACAAATTTCGATCGCTAGTTTGTTATTAAAAAATATTTTCGTTTTTAAAATATTGCAGACACGGAAACTCCGATGTTCAAAGCGAATTTTTTTAACGGCATCATAAAATTGTTAGAGGAGGTAATGAAAAAAAAAAAAGAATCATATTAAAATACTTACTGTTGATGATTGTTT
>NC_069005.1:2679373-2680337 GCF_001194135.2 Octopus bimaculoides | reverse complement strand
AAATTGTTAGAGGAGGTAATGAAAAAAAAAAAAAGAATCATATTAAAATACTTACTGTTGATGATTGTTTAACTTATTTCTTTTCCATTCATACAAACATTCCTATGTTTCATTATCAATAACTATTAAAAGAATATATAAACACACAACTAGAGATGTAATAATTCTCTTTTTTCTACCCCTTCATGATATGAGCTAAGATACCAGGAACAATGGAAGTTTCAGCAACGGAATATACAATCGGAAATATATAAACAATGAAGAGATGGAAAGCGATATATAAAGCAATAAGTAAACCGTTAAATTTGCTATGTTGGATTTTGAGATTGTAAAAGACGCTTGCAGTGAAGTAACATTTGTCGTTTAGCACAAAACAACATTGAAAACCATATTTTCATAAAGGCTATATATAAAATTGGAATTTATAAGAATTTTCTAGACAGTAGAGATATTGATAATTGTTTTCATTCAGTAAATATTAGATAACTCTTACTAAATAATAAACAGCTTTCTGCATCATAGTAGCAATAAAAGCGTCTAGCTGTAAATTATTCCTCATACTCATTTTCCATGTGTGTATGTCAATATTTATGTCTATATATGTATACGTGAATGTGGGACTGCGTCTGTGTGCGTGAAAGTTCGACACACGCAATGCTTACAAAATAAGTGAAATTTGGTTATTATTAGGATTATCACAGGCTAAGCGTAATGAAAACATGGAATTGATAAACATAAAGTTAATCAGCCACCAAGTAAGACATACATGAATAAATATATATGTGTGCGTGTTTGTGTGTGTATGTGTGTAACTTTATATATAAACATGTATATATGATTATATATGTACGTGTGTATAATATATAAAGATATATGAAGAGAGATTGAGTGAGAGGGAGAGGCAAACATATTCTTTGTGTGTGTGTATGTATATATATATATATATATATATATATATATATAT
>NC_069005.1:2676878-2678254 GCF_001194135.2 Octopus bimaculoides | reverse complement strand
TATATATATATATATATATATATATATATATATATATATCCATGCGTATGTATGTATACATATATAATGTTATATAAGATGATGTTAAAACGTCGTGCAAAATAAATTGTTGATTGCTTGAAAGTACCTCCTCTTCCAGAGAATGTACGACAATCGTTCTGTTAGCAATAGAAATAACTGCAGAATAACGGGGAAATAATTCTACTGGAGTCACATTGCATAAATGGAAAGACAATTTCATTAGAGAAAAAGCTGTGAGGATGTGTTTCTGCAATCAGACCGAGATTTCATCAGAAGCGGAATCCTGTATTGCGATGTAAGCTACTTAAAACCAGGCTAAGCTCAAAATACGTCTTCGTTATAATTTTCTATCAACTCAAATCGTGACATGAAACGTATCTAGATTTTCGTTGCTTATCTTTTTGTTGTATTTCTAAGCTTTCACCCTTTCGGGGCCGATAAAATAAGTACTAGTTTCAACACTGAGGCCTTGTGCCAAAATGTGAAATCATTATTATTATTATTATTAATGTTGTTGCTGTTGGCGTTTTGTGCTACTTTAATTATTATTACTAGCGCGACCCGTGAATATTTCACGGAATTAACGATGAACTTTCTGACAACTTTATTCGAAGAAACTGAAAGCGTAGCCGGTGTTGTGTATGTGTGGAAAGATAGTTGTTCATCTGTTCGTCAACTCATTGAATATAAAAGAAATTGGAATACGATGATTACATTAATCTGACAGTTGATACAACGACGACCGCAGTTTAAACACTGACAAAAATAAAATATAGAAGATAAAGGTTAGAATTTGGTAAGTTAATGTGAACACGAATTCAATTCAGTTACTTATGGTAACAAGAGATAACTGCTAAATCCGAGCTGAAATCTGCGTCGTGAAACAAGCAATACATGTTACGTAAATATCTTACAGACGCGATGCAGAGTTAGAACATTTTATATGCTTCGTGAAAGAAAAATGAACTCGAATCGCACATCAACAGAAAATAAGAGATCCGGGTAGCAACGGAATGAGAAAAACAATCAGCATGAGAAGTATAAGATTGTTAGAAATAAAATTCCATTATATATTTTTTCCAACGGTTGAAGCCTTATAACTTTTGCAAATTAATTCCAGAAATGACGAAGATGTTACACACTGGATGAGTTGAAATTCAAATTAAAACGAGAAAAATTTATTCGTTGACAATTTCAAGCATGACGCAGTGGAATGATGGCGTTCAAAATATTCAGAACAAGCATAAGAAGAACATACACACATAAATATTACGTACATACCAGCATACATGTATACATGCTATAAGTATATACATGCATATATATACATACATATATATATATATATATATATA
>NC_069005.1:2672349-2674872 GCF_001194135.2 Octopus bimaculoides | reverse complement strand
ATATATATATATATATTCATATAGATACAAATATATTATATAATATATGTGTGTAAGTGTGTGTGTGTGTGTGTGTGTGTCTACGACTCGCTCAAGCAGTAATTTGGATGTGTATTGTAGGTTTATGTATACATTTATTATTTTTCTACAAAATTGCTAAAGGGAATACGCGAGAGAAAAAAAAACAGCAAGAATTAAATATAAATGCAAAAATATATAAATTTAATAAGAAATAAAATCATAGTAAAATATATGATAAAAATTTATTTCGTGGAGTAAAAGATATTTTTAAAAAATTAATATTCAGATATCGAGAAACAAACAAAATATAATTTTTAAGCATTTTTACTGCGTCACTATTAGTATATTATTGGAAAATGGTAGGCAATTCAATAATAATACCTTTGCGTTGGTTGGGTGGGACGGACTATTGCTATAGAATATGTGATTTATATATAAACAGGAAGCATTTTAATATAGACTCAAATATAAAGACGGTATGTACAGTCACATGCAAACACACACACACACACATATAAATATATGAATATATGTATAGGTCTGTTTATATAACCTCGATTCTGTCGACAACGGATGTTATCCGAGGGAAAGGCCAAGGACCGTACAGTTTGGCACCAGTCACGTCGCAACTCGTTTCTGCGACTGAGTGAACTGGAGCAACGTGAAATAAAGTGTCTTCGGCTAAATAACCTGGCAAGAAACGTTAGTATGCCAGGCGAAATGCTTAGCAGCATTTTGTCTGTCTTTATGTTCTCAGTTCAAATTCCGCCGATGTCGAATTTGCCTTTCATCCTTTTGGGTTCGATAAATTAAGTGGCAATTGCGCATTGCCGCCACTTGCCTCCTCCCCAAACGTTTCGGGCCTTGTGCCTAGAGTAGAAAAGAGAAGAATATTGAGATATATAGAGAGAGGGAGAGAGAGAGAGAGAGACGGAGATAGATAGATAGATAGATAGATACATACATACATACATACATACATACATAAATAGATACATAGATAGATACATAAATCGATAGATAGATAGATAGATAGATAGATAGAAAAATAGATAGATAGATAGATAGATAGATAGATAGATAGATAGACCTGCTGTGTATTGGTGAATGAGCTTATACATACATATCAACGTAAGAACATGTATTAGCGTGTGCGTGCGTGCGTGCGTGTTTGTGTGCTCACACACACACACACACACACACACACACACACGCACACACGCACAGACACATACTCACAGATTCGGTGACAGAAACGGATCAAGTGAATACAAATTAGAAAGATAAGATGGTGGGACATACTGTTCGATCATAGCAGATCTGTCGATATGAAGTGGTATATTAGGATCTGAAGGACTCTTGGATATCGTTGTCAATATATTAGAAGTGGGCAGACCGCACAGTCCTTGTTGTGATGCTCAGCCCCGACCCAGTCTAAATATGTAACTCGATATCTTTCAGTCTTTTACTCTCTTCCTTATTCTAGAGAAAGACAGCGAGAGAGAGAGAGGGGGGCTATAGAGAAAATGAAAGAGAGATAAGATGAAAGATAGACCGATTGAGCATGTGAGAGTGCGGGAGAGTAAGTTACATGCACTCAAGGATTAGAAGCATTCGCACACAAACACACAGATACACACACACACAAAGCCCTCACACACACACTTGGGTAAACATACAGACAGTCATATCTATGTAAATATATATACATACATACATACATACATATATATATATATATATATATATACATAAAACGTGGATATACTGTGTATAAATGCTTGACATATCAAAACAAAAAGAAAGTCTGTACCTCGCAGTACCTTTGTATTACAAAAACATTCACGCATATGTATGATTCCAGCATATTCTTTCTCCCTCTATCTCCTTCTTTCTCTCATTCAGTCTCTTTCTCTTACACTCTGTCTCTCTCTTTCTTTCTTTCTCTCTCACTCTCACTCTCACTCTCTCTCTCTTTCTCATTTTGTTCTCTCACTGTTTCCCTCTTTCCTCTGTCCCTTTCATTCTCTTTCTAACCAAATAATATCGGCAACACGAGCGAATACGTGCTACATGCAAAAATCTCAACTATACTTCAGTCCATCTGCAGGTGGGTGCGCGTATAGTTGCATCTGCATGTGTGAGGGTGGGGTGTATTCCTTTCTAGGTGTCCTTCTAATACAAAAATCTGCTACTTATATTTCCAGATCTCCAGTGTTATAACTTGTTTCTCTTCTTCGTTTCTCAAATCTTTCGCTATATCCCATTAATGACACACACACACACACACACACACACACACACACACACACACACACACACACACACACATACACGCTTACGCACACATATTACACATGTACGCACTTACAGTTCATAAATACTGAGAATGAACACACACGCACGCACGCACGCGCAAACCAACATCGATTGTCAAGCGATTAGTGTGGGGACAGAAACCGACACACAAACATATATATACGACGGGCGTCTTGCAGTTTC
>NC_069005.1:2664442-2668971 GCF_001194135.2 Octopus bimaculoides | reverse complement strand
ATATATATATATATATATATATATATATATATATACATATATACTCATACATACACGCATATAACCATATGCACATATAATTAAATATATAATCTTATTTTTATTATATATGTACGTGCGTTGTTATCTGCCTCTGCACATGTTTATGCCAGGGTATAATTATGTGCATGCTCACCCCTTTGTGCGGTTGTGTGTGTATGTGTGTATGTATATGTGTGTGCCTGTGTGTGCGTGCGTTAGAGTGTATGTACGTGTGGTTTTGTGTTTGTGTAATTGTAATTTTGTACCAGCCATAAAGAGAATATCAAGTTATGTGTTGGTCCCTACAGAATGGGTTTTGATGTTCGTGAAATCAGAACTTTTATATGAAATCTGACAGATGACATAATACAGGAGGATTGCGTAAAAAAATATTGCAGCGGGTTGTTTTCTTGCTGGTTGTGTCTTGATTTTACTTTCACCGAATGAATTGTGAATGACGATGGAACTTAGAAACAGAACAAAAAAATCTCTATATTCGTTGGATTGACAAAGTACCAATGTTTTCATAAAAAAATAAATGTTCACCTTTCCATATATGACAATATCACTTGACTAAGTTCCTTCGATGGGATACTTAATCACAAGCTGTTAGATTTGATCAAAGTTTTTATGTATATTAAAGAAAAAGAAAAACAGACCAAAAAATAGCGAAATTGTGGACTTTTATTACATGTTAGCTGATTAGCTGATTATTTCGACAGTGGTAAAATAACAATAACCAGAACAACGACATCAACTACGAAAATATAAATCACATCAATTTATATTTTTGTGAGGGTTTTGGTTTTTTTTTTTTTAATCTTTTGCTTTTTTCGTGGGAGTTGTATTGTTTTTCCGAGTCTCACGCTAGATCTGATTGAAAACACATTATGATCAAAGATTTGAGTTAAAGTTGTTATTTCTAACATTACTACATGTACTATACTTCCATCGTGCTTCACATAATTATTAATAATAACAAAGCGAGAACGATCGCACTAAACATTGCCTTTCACACACACAACTTCGTTTCTGTGGCCAGAACATTTACTCGGCAATAATTCTTGCATAGGAACCAAATGCTAGAACAATGGCATTAAGAAATGTATCGGCTCTGGTAAATTATTATATGAATCGTTGCTTGTGAAATATGTTGATAGGGTGCCTATAGGGTACGTTTTGATCTTCATGAAGAGAGAACTTTATATCACTTGTAGCAGATAGTATAATATAACAGGACGTAATAAAAAAAATTATTGCAGTATATTGTAGCAAATTGTATTTTCGCAGTCTCTTGCTCATACTTTGTCCGAATATATCGTAATGAGAATACTTACAACTTCCAAAAACTTATGAATATATTCATGGAATTACACATCTCCAGTGTGGTTTAGTTAAAACAGAGACGTTGATGGTGAGAACCTTTGGCAGAAATTTTATAAGACGTACTCCGCATAGAACCTAACCAGAATAAGCAACAGTGAAGTTTCATATACCATACGCAGTAGTAATTATACGCAAACGGTATTCATTTATCGACCGAAGCGAAAGAATAAAGCAGTTTGAAATCGGCAGAATTTGAAATCAGAACGCAGAGTATTGGACCGGTAGAAATACTGCAAAGCTTTGTTGCCAAATCCTTAAAATCGCCGCCAATTCGATACGAACGAAATTTTAAATCACATTTGTTTTATTTCCGCCAGATGAGCAAAATATTGTTTGTAGAAATTTCAAAGACGAATAGCTACGAGAACAAATGTTTTGAAGTAGCCAAGGGCTATCCTGGCGTTAATGAGGGACCAGAAATGCCATCGAAATTGTTCATAAGCGGCTATCATATTATCAGTTATAGCTGCTACCACATCATTAGTAGAAATTGTATTGATTACATTAGAGTGATGTTGTTGAAGTCTGTTAGTATTAGTTGGTGGCATTGCCTTGTAACAACCGTATTACTACAACTGTAATGGATGGATTTCGATTGGTATTCTATATCTAACGTGTCATGTTATTGCAGGAAGGAGTTATAAAATGTGATAATGGAGGATTATAGAAGTTACATGAAATAGAAGAGCTACTACATATTGAATATTTATCAATAAACCAGTCCATGTTTATCGCTACAAAATCCTCACATCCTATTAATATGACGTACATTGCTAGGAATTCATGAGTAATATCTCTTTGAGGACATTCATTTCATCTACTATTAGACTAAATTAACACCTCTATGCCACAGCAATGGTGCATATCTCGTGTTGGTGATTTTCTCAGTGTTATTTGCAGCTAATTCAACGTTATTGGTGACCTTATTTCAGATACTTTTGCATCATTAGGTAAGCGATTTAAAGAGAAAATAATATGGCGCTGTATGGACAGTAAGACTATAAAGATATAACGCATTATAGTACAATTGACTTGATGTTAGTAATATCGAAGAAATAACAAAGTGTCTTTGTTGTAGTATTATGTTACTATTGAGTACCTTTATTCGATTAGTGAGTGTATGGAACCCACTGAAATAAAAGAATGGATATATTCAGCAAGTCAAATAATGCATACAGTGTATTTTCATAATTATACACTCATAAAATATAACCTTACTGTCTGAAATCGAATCTCATGAAACCAAGCTGTGATAACAGATTCAGTGTGGATGAAATGGACGAAGTTTGTTATGAATGACAAAACTTTGTTTTACAGCAATATATTGTTTGAGACCTGAAGCAGTGCAGTTGTCCCATACAACATCGGAGAATTGTTTTCTTCAGGACAACAGTCAGGGTCCAACAAGGATGCCTCATCTGCTCAGAAATTTAAAAAAATCTTCTTGGAGGACATTATACAGGAGATACTTCAAAGTATTGACCCTCTGTTTCCAAAGGAGGACGATCCATTTCGAAACTGGCCTCTTCTACTGATATTGACGGGTTAGGAAGCAGTGAAGCAGAACTACAGGTGTTCACCTCCCAGCAGAAAAGAGTATAAGGAACATAAGAGATGGAGATCAAACCAGAAAAGAGTCACATACTGGTTAATAATAACAACAAGAACCAGACTGGGTTGAAGAACACTTCCTGAAGTACTCTCCTTCAGGTGCCAACAATCAACCTGGTACATTGTATTATTGAAACGTGTGATGTCTTATATTATTGGAATACCTATAAATTTCGGTTTCAAATCTTGGCACAATGCCAGCAATTTCAGCAGAGTGGTTAAGTCAAGTACATTAAGTCCAGTCCTCAACTGGTAATTTATCGAACAGAACACCATATAATAATGGCCGTATGTTGCCCTTCGTTACTGGAATATATCATATAATATATTATAGAATTTTCTATAGTTTATATAATTTGAAATATCTCAATTATATTGCGTTATAATATTTAAATGTTTATCGCATTATGTTATTGCATTTAGAATTAAATATTTTATTGGAAATTAACTAGACCGCTTTTAGTAATCCAGTTTTAAAAGCAACTTCATATATAATATTTAATACATTCCGTATATACATCACGTTTAGTTTATAGCAGACTCCACCTAAATTACTGTTATTGCTGCGGAATGAAATTTTCATATCGTGCACAGTGCAGATTTGAATTCAAACACGATACAATTTAACTACAGTATAATTGAATCGCCGTAGTGGTTCCACTGCAGTAGCGCACATTTATTGTCAAGGAGGGATTGCTTAAT
Organism: Octopus bimaculoides; assembly: GCF_001194135.2. Lineage (NCBI taxonomy): Eukaryota > Metazoa > Mollusca > Cephalopoda > Octopoda > Octopodidae > Octopus > Octopus bimaculoides. Next base: position 2,665,251 of record NC_069005.1, on the reverse strand, counting down.
GTTCATTCATTCTATTAATGCCTTTTCGAAGATATTATGCGTTTTCATTATTAGTCTACCAGAGTTAATTAAAATGCCTCATTTATTGTAATATTGATTTCGAATATTGACACAAGCCTAACACATTTGGAGGAGGTAGCTACTGAATTACACCGACTCTGGTGATCTACTGGTATTTATTTTATTGATACATTACGCACTACCCATAGAGGAACTTCCAAGTTTAACGCAAAATTTCACGTTAGTTCTTTGTTCTTGTCCATCGAAATAAACAGCGATGTCACTGGGCACACTGCCTCATAAATGTCATAGCTAGCTTTCATTGCGCACCCAACTGTGTGCCGCCATCTGTTGGTGCGCTACAGAGCTAGTCCGAAAACTTTTTTATACCACCTGGTAACTATGAAATCGTAACTTTGTTCAGTGGACGAATTCTTCTTGCTTATTTTTGGTTTGTTGTCGTTTCCCAGAGAATGTTTTTGAAGCATGGCCGTTTCATATACTCGCTATTTAAGTTTAAATAAATATTTTCCTATTTTCTCACTTTGGTTATTTTAGACGTCAGTGGTAGGTAGATGAATTGTTGAAGGATATGTGGACAGACAGACAGACAGGTAGGTAGGTAGGTAGGTAGGTAGGTAGGTAGGTAGGTAAGTAAATAGATAGACAGGCATACAGACAGACAGACAGACGGACAGACAGATAGAAAGATAGATAGATAGATAGATAGATAGATAGATAGATAGATAGATAGATAGATAGATAGATAGACAGACAGACAGACAGACAGATAGGTTTAGATAGGTTTA
>NC_069005.1:2658745-2664432 GCF_001194135.2 Octopus bimaculoides | reverse complement strand
TAGATAGGTTTAGATAGGTGGATAGACAGATAGACAGATAGATAGATAGATAGATAGATAGATAGATAGATAGAATTAACAATTAATTCTTAATAGTTTCAAATTTTAGGGATGAGGTCATCATGTTCCGGCGAGTGTAAATGGTTCATGTGAACCCCAGTGCCCAAATGCTATTTATTTTCCCGATTCCCGAAAGGATGAGAGGCAAAATCGCCTTCGGAGTAGTTTCACCTAACAACGAAACGATGGACGAAATACCACTATACAGTTTGCCCCTACAATCTTCACCGCCTTCAAAATGTACTGACATCCTTAAGAATTTAGATATCGGATACAATAACACAACAACGGAAACACAATTAATGAAAGAAATACAATAGACTTCATTTGCCTTCTCCTTATTACACTGAACAACAAACAATGTAACGGTCACATTTGTTGATGAAGAGATTTTTCAAAAACTGCTTTATGATAATGAGAAATAGCAGGTGTCTCTCCATACTAATGATTTATATAAATTTGATAAATGGCATGCAAAAGAGAGCTGTATTTTGACATTTTCAATTATTTATGTAACATTCTGAATAGCCTGACATCAATTTAAATTACAATTTGATGTTGTTTAATGAATATTTGTCGAAAGAGAAACCGAAAACACTTTATGACTTGTGTTCTTTTTAAAATTTTCATAGAAAAGAATTTGAATAGTTCTTGCCTGAAGGATTCAACGCAGGTTTATTACATTCAAATATAAAGATCTCTGTTGCCGAACCGCTAGGGTTACTGGGACGTAAATACATCAGCATCGGTTATCAAGTAGTGATGTGAAGGTGGATGAACACACACAAAAACAGGTACACAGAGATATATACGAACTCACACACGTACACACGCACGCGCACATACACACGCACACACACACACACACACTTCAATCCCGCTGCGTTGCACCTTGGGAGAGTGTCTTCTACTGTAGCCACGGGTCAACCAAAGCCTTCTGGGTGTTTTTAGTGAACAGAAATATAAAGAAACCGATGCATATATATATATATATATGGTTGAAATTTATAGAAAAACAAAAGACGAAGACAGGTTTATGAACAACAAGCAAGTATATTAGTTTAGTGCTTTTATGTTTGGAGCCGACGCACTTCAACAGAAAGGAATAAGAGAAAAGAAACAGAGAGCATGAAATATATGTGTGTGTGTATGTGTGTGTGTGTGTGTGTGTGTGTGTATACACATACATATACATATGTGTATGTGTATGTATGTATATATATATATATATATATATGCATATATCTATTTGACTCTGTCTTACTGTCTGTTTTTATCAACTGTTGGTGTGTTTACGTCCCCGTAATATATCGGTTTGGCAAAAAATTGATAGAATAAGTACCAGGCTTTAAAAAATGCCGTTTTTTTTATTTAATGTACAGGTGTCTATTCATTCGACTAAAAATTCTGCAAGGCGATGCCCCAGTATGGCCGCATTGTAATCACTGAAACAAATTAAATAAAAACGATAAAATTCCTGTTTATACGCAAGTATCAAATACTTTTTTTGCGATGGCTATGAAAACCATTCCTACAAGAGATACCGAAAATGTATTGCACAAATAAAAAAAATACCAATCGTATTTATCTTTTCTCGTTGTTATTATTTGTTTTGCTTTATTTTCCTTCTTTTTTTTTTGGCAGGGGTGGGGATTGGATAATTAACATCATGACGTGAATACCCATGAAATTTAATTACACAGTCAAAGTGTTAAATTAGGGTGTGATTGGTAATCGATTTTACAAAAGAAAAAAATTAATTCCACTGTGTCTGTATAACAAAAATATCTAACATAGGTTTTCACGTAGACAGATTTATAACTGTTATATGTGTATTCCTTATTTAATGCATTCTGTTATAAGACTGTAGCCATGCAGAGTACAGCCATCCTGAATTCTAGGCAATCAAATAAACACCTGTATTGATTACAGTCTGGCAGATAATTCTCTTTAAATGACAGCCTACTTATCTCAGTTCGAAATATTTTCTCTATTTGTCTAAGTTACTGGTCATCAGGAGATACATTGTACACAACAAATTCTAAGGTTACATTATATAGTATAACAACATTAATCCCACATTCTCAAATTCACTTTTCCTTAAGAAATAGCTTAGTAGTATTCTCTCCAATAAAATATGTCAGCCCATGACGAATAAATGCGAACGCTTGTATGAGAAAATGTGATATACATGCGGTACTATTTCGTATTCCAGAGGTTAATGCACGGTAGATATTTCCCAAAGAGATGAGAAGATTAGATTATTTCTTTAAGGTTATTTCAAAAGATATTCTATAAAAACCATAGCCATCCCCGTATTTTGGTACAAACTTTTCGAATCGAAACGTCTTTGTATGAAAAAACGTGATAGACATGCAGTACTATTTCGTATTCCAGAGGTTATCGCACGGTAGATATTTCCCAAAGAAATGAGAAGATTAGATTATATCTTTAAGGTTATTTCAAAAGATATTCTATAGAAACCATAGCCATCCCCGTATTTTGCTACAAATTTTTCGAATCGAAACGTCTGATGTAAACATTATTTGTTTACATCTGACATCTGACATATTGTAGCAAATATCAGTGCTGGCTATGGTTTCTATGGAAGATCTATAGAAATAACATTCAGAAAATAATGTAAAAGGCATTGCTAACGCAGTAGAACATGGTGTTGACCTATAAAAACATTTAATATACTTTATAGAATGTTATGGTTGCATAACGAAATACCACGTATCTACAAGTCATCAGGGAAAATTAGAAGTCACCAAAAGTCGGATTTCTCTGTATTGGATTAAAAAGGTATTAAGCGGTTAAGAATTAACACTTGAAATATTGGATGGGTTTTCTCAAATGCTGGTGGCCGAGATATTGATTTTTATCGGGGTTATAAATGTCAATGTAGAGGGGTCGCTGTGCACGGAGACATATATACTGAACTCACGTAAGTCATTAAGCATGTTACACATCTTCTTGATCGGGACTTCGGTGTACGGAAATTGTGGTCCCGTAATAACTATAAACTAACAAACACTTGTTGCAAGATACGTGTTTATTTATAAATGTAAAAATATTAGAGCCGTAATAGTTGTGAATAACACGGAAAGGCACTCGACCTGTGAATAAAATAGAAAATATGTTGATATGATCATCAAGAATCGTTTTTTTCTTAAAGCCACAAGGCCTAACATTTTGGAGAAAAGGGGACTAGTCGATTACATCGACCCCCGTGTTTCACTGGTACTTAATTCATCGACCCCGAAAGGATGAAAGGCAAAGTGGACCTCGGCCGAACTCAAACTCAGAACGTAGCGACGAGCGAAATACAATTAAGCAATTCGTCCAACGTGCTAATTATTCTGTCAGGTCACCGCCTTTATATGCCCATCAATAATGGTTTCAAATGTTGACACAAGGGCAGCAATTTGGCTGAGGATGGGATGAATCGATTACGTCGATCCCAGTGTCCAACTGGTACTTATTTTAACGACCCCAAAAGGATGAAAGGCAAAGTCGACCCTGGTGGAATTTGAACTCAATGAACATTAATAACAGTCAGTAGTTTGAAGTCAATTAGATGATCTACACTATTCTATTAGTAACTATTAATCATGTTTCTTTGACAATGCAGTTAACAATGTTTATAAAAGTGTGTTGCATTTATATAGCATTTCATATTGCCGTTATTAATTATATTTACATTAGAATCATAATATGAATACAATATTCAAACACACCAGGAATGATATTAAACTAATATTACGAAATTACGGTTGATGATATCGACTAATACACTTTCGTCTAAATTGGCCCTCTTCACCTTTGCATCAATCCAATTGCAATAAAATAAAATGCCAGATAGGTAGAGGGCTTAATGTCGAAAAAATCTTCTCCCCTTTAAAATACCGGGTATTCTGGCTTAATCTCAAATCATCATCATCGTTATTTTTATTACATTTATTGCTGTTGTTGTTTTTATTATTACTTGTCCCTCAGAAAATGTGTACTCAACTTCATTGAAGGTGTATTACATTTAAGCAAGCGAGCAAACACAACAATATAAAGATATATTATTGTTATTAGTGATATTACAATATCGATTCTTGCATTTGAATATCAATGCCACTACTGTAGTAATAGTATCGACAATGTGGTATTAGAGTAGTATTACGTACCCTGTCCTGCTTACTGTGACTCATACCCTGAAATCAAAGCAAAAACAAAATTTGAGGAGTGAAATGTGATATCTAAAATCCAGTCGAAATTATATACCTACAATATTTTTCTAAATATTCTCATGCCATGCATACTGTAGCAGGCAGAATTTGAATGTTGTCATAAAACACATGGTGTAAAGATTTGCGAGAAAATATCGCATGTATTACGAGTGTTTGTGTGTGTGTGTGTGTGTGTGTGTGTGTGTGTGTGTGTGTGTGTGTGTGTGTGTGTGTGTGTGTGTGTGTGTGTGTGTGTTTGTATGTGTGTGTGTGAGTGTGTGTGTGTGTGTGTGTGTGTACTAGTAGACGTACCCGGTAATTCCCTGAAAAGCGGAGCTTATCCCTTGGTTCCGTTCTCATAATTGTTTCACTAATCCAATAACAATACAAAGTATGTAGCCCTTAAAACGGTTTTTGTGCATTTATTCAGGATACCGAACTGTCTTACACAGGATCTTGTTTGTAGGTTTCCCAGTAAACTATGAGTATCCAAACTGGGAAGTCAGTTATGTAATAACATGAAGTTAACTACCCGATAGTAAGAATTCCAATAAAGTAGCCCCGAAAAGGGCTTTAATACGTACCCAGAGTATATAGAGCTTAGGAAGAAATACTAATAAGGTATGTATACTAAAATCGTGAAGCATGTTACGTAACAACGGGCTAATCAGAAATGTAATAATAACAATTCAATGTAAATTACTCTGAAAAAATTTTTGTGCGTTCGCAGAGAATGTTACACTCAGCGGCGCTAGTGTTGGTATATTCGTAAACAAGTCACTATCCGAAATAAGTAGATCTATTGTTTAGAAAAATACTATTTAGTCGTTTAATCGTTGTAGTGGAGAAATTGCGAAAATAACACCAATCGTTCAAATACTAAGAAATAAGCATACTCAAATTGATTTATACGAAATAACTAACATGAATGAGTTATTTCCCTTGGCTATATATAAGGATCCATTTCAGGAGCGAATGGGTTATTTCCCTTGGATGTTTAAGAATATTATATTACTTATATGTAGTAGATACAAAATCCCTTCCAGGGATTATTTCAACGATCTAAGTATGTCACTAGTCTCCCAGAAATGAGTTCTACTCACGTGTCAAGTTTCATGAATATCGATAAAACGATGTAAGAGGAGTGAGATAAAAACGCCATAAACAGACACACCCACAGATTTCCACATATATAGTATATATTTGCGGCCCACTAAACAGTAAAGGAGAAATATTGGTGAGTTCCACTACATTTAAAACGTTCGTAAATCCTCCAGCTCAGGAATAATATACAGTAGTACCTCGATTATCGAATAACTCTGGTCGCGAAAAAAATCGTGCTTCATATATATATATATATATATATAGATATATATATAGATAGACAGTTAGATATATATATATATA
>NC_069005.1:2650309-2657957 GCF_001194135.2 Octopus bimaculoides | reverse complement strand
TATATATATATATATATATATATATGTATGTGTTTATGTATGCATATATGTGTGTATTTTAATATATAGGTACATATTTATATTTACGCATTTGTCTTTAATTTTTATCGCTTTAAAATGCAGTGCCATAGACGGATTTTTCTGCCACAGAGAATTAAACGAATAGAAATAATTTACCTGGCATTTCTTACTAAACTCCTTGTTATAATGTTCAGAACATCGTTTATTCGCTACACTAATACAAGCCGCAAATTTGCTGTAGTAACTGGAATAAAACACAAAATATCTTATCATTTACAAATAATCGTCTAAATTCCAAGAATCATTTTCTTTTCATTTCAATTTCATTTTCTTAGAATGAGTAGGGATCGAGTAATTTACAGACATTTTTAGTATTCAAAATGCATAATATTAACACCGTGTTATATTGTAATTATCTTCTCAATCAGCTTTAAATTTGTTATACAGCTAATACCGTACTGCATAGAGCAGATGCTAATGTACCACTTAAAAATATAAACATTTACGAGGTTGCTTTAATGGTGTCACTCAAAGCGTCTAATAATATATTGGAAAATTTTCGATCCAGCGATTTTTTGGTTCTGCGTAGTTATTCATACATATATTTTCACTTCAGGTTCCAGCGTCAAAATGATTTATTTCATATCTTCCGAATGCTTATGCTTATGTTTGCACATGTGTGTGTGTATGTGCGCCCAAGTACATGCATACACATTCCGCGGGAGACAATAGAGTTGTGCATAAGTTTTCCACAGGCCTGGGCTAGATGTAAGAAAATCCTGGGTAACCCAATCGTCAGGATTCCTCTCTCGACCTTGCTGAAGTAGTCCACACACATGCATATATACTTGCACACATAAACACACACACACACATACATGCAACAATTATGTATGTTAACGTTGACATACATATGAGTACGCACACACACACTCACACACACGCGTATACAAAATATAATTTTGCGTTTGAAATACCTTTTTAGATACATACAGAATCCTGTTTCCTATGCGCAGAGTAAACAAGTTTATAAGTTCTGTATATTCCGAAAGCATCCCAATGTAATCCTAGACGATTTTCTTTATTAAGGGATTTCAAATGTAAAATTATATTTTTATATATGTTTTGTAATTTTCATTTTATTTTGAGAAATGAAACGATTGGTATCATTATATTCAATCCAGTGACTCAAATGAAACAAATGTTGATTAATTTATAAATTAATATGTATCCATTGGATCTCTCTGTTTTCTATCTCTCCCTGTTTATTTCTGTTTTCCTTTCTGTCGAAGAGCGTAAGCTCGAAACATAAAATACTTTCTCACTTCCCGATCGTTAAAACAATACATTTGGTTGTTGTTTACACACACGTCTTCGTCTTTTGTTTTTTGTCATTTCTTTTTTGTAAATTCTCACTATATCTATATATATACACAGACACATATCATAATATAATATAACATATCTGTACCACTGTGTAACTGAATGTGCGTGTAACTATAAATATGGCATCGTTTATAGAGATATGAATTATATTATAATGAGCAGCAGTAAGATTATATACTTGCAGAGATATTCGCTTTCTGAAAACTCTTTAAAAGAGACGGGACAATTGGATTTTGCAATAAAACTGCAATCGAATGAGGCAGCCACTCCTGGAAAATAAAATTTTTCTGTCAAGTATCTCAAGTGGTTTTTCGTAATGGATTGAATAATTGCTACAAAATATACCACAAATCATGTAAATATCTTCTGTGTCTGAAACCAAACTGAGGAAAGCAACATTATTGTTTTCATGCTGTCGAAATAATAACACTGTGTTAGAAGACTTTTATTTTCATTTTCTTTTTGCTTTTGGTCAGTGTTATTTCGTATTCGCTTCTATGTAGATATCAAAGGACTACTATTCCCTTTAAACTTGCTTTTGTGACATGGTCATCAATATTTTGAAACTGACCTATTTTCCATTTCCTTTCGAGCAGATTCGGCGCTGTCTTGTTTAAGCAGAAATATCGTTATAGCAAATATTCTGCTCAATACCATAGATCTGCTTGTTAGTAGCTTGACCTTAACAGCTTGACCATGTCCATTAGTGACTGACAATATATGCAACTCTGATCATAAGCAAGAGTAGTGGGCAACCATCATAGTCATTTGTTTAGAGTAATTCTTGGGGATTTGAATAAATATAATAAAAGTAAAGTTTGAAGGAAATATTAACCAATTTTCGTATTTTCTACGAATAACCAAATAGGAAATAATAATTTCTACGCAAGTTTAGCAATCGAGTTGCACAGTGTAACGTGTCTGATGCTGGGATTTCATCTATAAACCTTTACAAATATAGTTTAATCCTCACTAATTGACAAAGTTTTAGAATTATATCATCTCCGTTATAGAACGCCAAAAACATCGTACGTGTCCACAGGGAATACTTTGATAAGGTTTTCAATAAATATTCAAGGAAACCGGTGCGGATTTTAAGCAGGGCAATGTGTTGTGTTTCACTTAAAAAACCTTTCTATTATAGGGTCAAAACCTGAAATGTCAAAGTAGTGGGTTAATCGATAACATCGTCCCCAAGTGTTCAACTGGTACTTAATTTAAGGTTGCTGTAAGGATAAAAAGCAAATTCGACCTCGGTGGACCTTGAACTCGGAACGTAAAGACGGACGAAATGCTTTGTAGTATTTCGTCCAGGATACGTCTTACTCACCGTTGTACAATGTTTCTCTCTCCTAAAGTCACGCAACTTGAAATTTTGTGTCGAGCGGTTGAGTAGGTTTCATCGACCGCAGTAATCAAATGGTACCTATTTTATAGACAACGAAAGGATGAAAAATTAAAGTGACCTCGTTTGTATTTGAAATTTGAACCAAAAAATGATGCTAACGAGTGTGCCAGTTATCCACCGTATGTTTCGTTAAATAATGTACGTGAAACTTTCAAACTTTGGAATATATTGGCATATAAGATAATGCTGGACGGATTTTTAAAAAATATCATAGAATTTATAGTCAATGTGTCCCGAACAACATATATCGTTTACAGTATTTAGTGACACACTTCAGCATATTTGGAAAGAACATATGAAATGATTTGTAATAATATGTTCTCCTATACAGTGTAACAGTTGTGTATTTCTTTGGTAATGATTCTATCACGCAATTAGGTTTCTCTCCAACAGCTCAACAAACAACTAAAATTCATAGGCATTAAGCTTGTTTATATTTCATCACCATCGCTTCTTTAATGGCGGACGTATGCCCTTGCTGGCAGTAAAGAAATAAGAGACGTTAGCACGCACAACAAAATGCTTAGCGGTATTTCGTCTATCTTTACGTCCTGAGTTCAAATTCCGGAGAGGTCGACTTTGCCTTTCATCCTTTCTGGTTCGATAAATAAATTAGCAGTTGCGCATTGGTGTCGATTTAATCGACTGGCCTCCTCCCCAAACATTTCGGGCCTTGTGCCTAGAGTAGAAAAGAATACACCATAACGCTGAGTTCACTGTGAGATAAAAACCACCATTAGGTGTCATAAGTTGATTTGGTAGTGCACTGTGGGTAGATAGATAGATAGCTAGCTAGCTAGCTAGCTAGATAGATAGATAGATAGATAGATAGATAGATAGATAGATAGATAGATAGATAGATAGATAGATAGACAGTCAGATAGATAGACAGTCAGATAGATAGATAGATAGATAGATAGATAGATAGATAGATAGATAGATAGATAGATAGACAGACAAACAGACAGACAGACAGACAGACAGACAGACAGACAGACAGATAGATAGATATATAGATAGATAGATAGATAGATAGATAGATAGATAGATAGATAGATAGATAGATAGATAGAAAGGTAGATAGATAGATAGACACAATCAGAGAACCATTACATTAGTGTGCAATGTTCACGAAAATATAGAAATTTATACCACATGTTACATACCGAAAAGAAGAAGTAAAACATACGTTGATACTTTCATCGTGAATATCCGTACTAAGCTGAACGACGATAATTAAATGGTCGTCAGTTTAGCCTTGTTCAACCTACAGACGTGTCCTGCAACAGATGGTTTCTGTCACTAGAATAATTAAGAGAATTGTTCGAAGTCCTGTCACATAGTTTTCTCGTGTGTTTACGCATTTAATGATTTACATGAAACAATGAAACGCCGGCTTTTCATTTACATCACGCTTTCAAAAAGTTGCTTTCCTTTATCAGTAAATTTGTTGAAGCATGCACTTCATTGTGGATATTTCTTACTGATGACCAGCAAAGACACAGAAATTCTAAGTTAGCAATACCACCAACTCCGCTAGACGCATTTCCTCTTTTACTGATATACTTCTGCACTTGTTAGCACTAAACCTCCATACGAGAACCTTTCTCAAGTCGAACCTTTCAGTTTTGAGGCTTTCTGCAATATATCCCTTACATGACGTTTGTAAAGGGTGCATGTCTCACATGAGTAAAGGAGCGATGTCAGTATACAAGCACGATACTCAGGAATTTTTGTTTTCTTTCTGATGCCATACATACATACATATGTATGGTGGTTGTCGACTCCTTATGCAAAGTTTGACCACCTCCTGTACCTACAGCTTGGAACCATTTTGGCGCCTGATGTGGCTTTTTAAACCAGACAATATTTTGAAAAGACACCCACATAGGTTGTATATCCGATGTGAACCACCAAGACATGCAGATAAGTTCTGCTATTTGTGGATCTTAAAGTGTATTTTGATGCCTCCGTTAGATTTGCAAACCTTCTGGCATACATTGCATTGAAAGGTGTGCACAGACACATTTGTATTGTCCTGTATACCTACATACATGCATGCATAAATACATACATACATTGTTACAACTTCGTTTTTCAATACATGAGTAGTTCACGTAAAGAATTTTGCGAACCAAATGCAACCACGAAATTTATTGATGAGAGTTTAATGCAAAATTTACGATATACGATACATTATCTGATTCGTTATTCATTATTGCTGTTAGACAAATTATCATTTAAGCATGTTTGATATAGATATATGATATTGATACCTCATGTGTTATTGCTTTAATATCCGAATTGATACCGTCATAATACTTTGGCAAGTAACTATAGACACTGGTTAATAATTACATACCACTTGCCATATAACATTTCTAATGAATTCATATTGTAATGAACACAATATATTGAATAAAAATAGTACGATGATTGCCTCAAAGTGTTTTAATGTATCTACATTAAATATTTTTAATAGAATATTATTTAAGATTAATTACTACTTCAATTGCTTATAGCGGACGTGAATATTACATTTAGTACCGTATATAGTCTTAATACTTCAGCCAGAGTTCATTCTATCTGCCGCAGATTTGAACTCAATTTCAATTCAGCTCTATCACAACTGCTCTGGCATTGCAATAGCCGACATGTATTGTTGAGGTAGTGGAATGTTGCATACATATTTGATGATAATCCTTGGGTTAGACAATACAATATTTGCGTATCCGGCTATCATATATACCGCAAAAGCGATTGCTATCACACTTGGGTTATAATAGTGAAATGGAAGTGATAAATTTACATTGCAGGAGTAATTGAATCTCAGTGTTGTAATTCTACAATTGGGTTACTGACCTCGTCTTCTTTATTGCAGTGGCTCTCCTCTTCTGTTGTATACTTATAATTAATCATATACCTAAATTATATACTCAGCAGGAAACACAAGATAAATGAAGGCATGTAGCATTACGAGCGTATATGTCAATGAATAGTTTCTGTAAGAAGTGACACCGTTTTGAAATTAATTTACTTAGAGGTATTTTTGTAATTATAGAACTTGTAGGCTTTATGAAATTATTTGACTGTCATAATAGACTTTGGAACAAATTCGCAGACGTATAAAATACATGTGTGTAGTTAGAGAGGATGAAGTAAGGACAGACGTAAATAATTAGAGAGCCTTATATTTTCTTGATTTGTTATCATCGTTCAGCTGTGTCTTTCATTTCAGGACCCCAGTATATTCCTGGATGATGTTACAATGAATACACTATATTGATAGAATGCTGTGCTGAAAGAGTACAACAGGGTTCACCACCGTCCCCTGCCGGAGGCTCTGGGAAGTTTTTAGATGTTTTCGCTCTATAAATACACACAACGCCCGGTCTGGGAACCGAAACAGCGATCCTACGACCGCGTATCCGCTGCCCTAACCACTGGGCTATTACTCCTCCACTGCGTTTTACATCTCATTACTGACTGATATTATAACGAAAGGATTATATTATGTAATGATATTACTATGATTACATCACAGTTCCAAATGTACATGCATTACGTCTGTTACGTAAATTTTAGTTTAATATTGCTTGCATCGTTCATAGCGGACATTAATTAATATATTTATTGCTATAAGACTGTTACACTGTAGTCACTGCTCGTTTTATCTGCTACAAATTCCTGTTCAATTTCACTTCATCTAAATGACAACTTATCTCGCACTTCAATAGTGTACATGTATTGTGGAGGTGGTGAAGTGCTGTATTTACAATATCGTTGGGGCTTATTCAGTGTATCGTCTCATCATTCATGACACAAAATACGAGGGCGTACTGCAAAGTGTCTGGTTATGGATAAAAGAAAATAAAGGAGAATCAGCTAATCATGATTTTGTTCAACAAATTCGCTCTAAAGTTCACATACATATTGCAACGTTACATGAGTTTCTTTTTTTCTTTTTGTGTGTCTGTTTAAGCATTGTAAAGGAACTCTGAATATTGGACCACTAACCAGGACTTCGTGATAGACTTAAAGCCAGGACCTTTTCATCACTTCTGTATGCACGCTGTCACGTTTAGCAAAAGAAATATTCGTTTCAAACTTGGGCACAAGGCCAGCAATTTCGGAGGAGGGAATAAGTCTATTACATCGATGCCAGTGTTTCAGCTGGTACTTATTTCATCAACCCAGAAGAGATGAAAGACAAAGTCGCCCTCGGCGGAATTTGAACTCTTAAAGTGAAGGCGGGTGAAATACTGTTAAGAATTTAGCCCGGTGTGTTAACGATTCTGCCTGCTCGCCGCCTTATATTAAAAAGACAAAATGGCCAGCTATCACACGTGGTTAATTACAGTGAAAAAAAAGTGAAAAATGGATATTGCAGGAGTAACATTATTTGAATGGTGTAGTCATACAATGCGATAACTTAATAATATTCCTTCGTTGTAATCCTAGAAATAAGTAATTAGATAGATAGATAGATAGATAGATAGATAGATAGATAGATAGATAGATAGATAGATATTCCAACACAATTACTAGTAGTATTCATAATAATGTAGAAAATGTATCCTATATTAACCTACCAATTATGAGTGTAAGAATAGAAGCTGTGTTCGTAGATATTGGCATGAATATCAACGTCAAACAATTTAAAACTTATGTCTGTGCTGTTGCTACAAACGATTGTACTACAAATGGATATATTAGAAATGGCTATATATTATGTAACAGATGTTGATTTTTTTTTTAAACAACACATTTGTTACCTCGCGAAAATAATATGTATGTATATATGTATATATATATATATATATATATATATAT
>NC_069005.1:2647267-2650200 GCF_001194135.2 Octopus bimaculoides | reverse complement strand
AGAGAGAGAGAGAGAGAGAGAGAGAGAGAGAGAGAGAGAGAGAGAGACTTGAACAGATACTTGAACAATACTTTAAAAGGTATAAATTTGCTTGTTTGCCATTGCAGCCTCGCGCAAGGCATGTCCAACTTCTTATAAGCTGTGATTGTAAGAGGAGTAGAGAAAAATGCTAGGTCTACATCATTTGCATAAGGTAACCATTACGGGATCCAAGTCAGTATAATTTGCATAATTTAAACTTTACTGAATCCAGGTCAGTATATGTTTGTGTAAGGTACCACTTAAAGAAGCCATAAATACTCCAATCAATATGTATTAAAAAACGTATTCATTAATAAACTGTGGTCATCTTCTTTTACATACGGTACGCTTATTGGATCGAAGGCCATATTTTTTGCATAAGGTACCCATTAGTGAATCCAGATGTTTTGCAGGTTCTGTAACACAAGCTGTAACGTTCTGTAACATGCAGGTTCTGTAAGACAAACGATTGCAATAATTAACACAAAACACTTGTGTTGCATAATTACGCTTTATTTACATGTGTGAACATAATATGGCGCCAATCACAAGGAATAATATTCTTCGCAAGCTGACCTGTAAAGAGAACGGAAATCTGTTTATCCACACATAGATATTCATGAGATAGTACATGTTTTTCCAAATAATTCTTTTTTTCTATACACGAATTAACATACAGAATTTTGCTAACCGAATTCAGCCACGGAATATAATGATGAGAGTTTGATGTAAATTTTACTATATACTATGCAGTATCTGATTGAATATGCATTATTGAAGTTCAATACAATATTATTTAAGCATGGTTAATATAGATGTAACTGCATATGCTGTTGCTCTTAAATCTGAATTGATATGATTATATCTCTTTGACAAGTCACTGTAGTTACGGGTTAATAATGACATTGCACCAGCCATATAACAATTCTAAGGAATTTTATATTATAATGAATACTTTGCATTAAATAATGGTTTCAAATTTTGCCACAAAGGAAGCAGTTTGAGGGAAGAGGACTAGTCGATTACACAGACTCCAGTACGCAACTGGTACTAATATTTATCGACTCCGAAAAGAGGAAAGTCAAAGTCGACCTCGGCGGAATGTGAACTCATAACATATCGACGGGCGGAATAACACTATGCATTTCGTCCATCGCGCTAACGAATCTGCCAGTTCGCCGCCCGACAATACATTAAATAATAGAAGTCCGACGATTATATTAAAGTTTCAAAAGTATATACATTAAGTATGATACATAGAAGGCTATTTTAGTTTAATAAACTTTCAATCGCTCATTACTACTACCTTTGATATCGTATATCATTGTAATACTGCGGCCAATGCTCATTCTATCTGGAACAAATTCCAGTTGAATTTTAATTCAATTGAATTATATCTGCTCTGACATTACAATAGCGTACATGTATTGTTGAAGTGGGGAAGTGTTACATTCACTGTGTCGTTGGTGATAATTCGGTTTGTCGTTGCATTATTCACGACACAATATAATTGCGTAAATCAATGTTGCAGGAGTAATAGATACTCAATACTGATATTTTACAAATGGATTACTTACCTCGTTTCGGTTACTCTTGTTGAATCTCTGGAAATAAACAATTAAGATATTGGAAATGATGAATTACACTTCTATTGCATCTTAATAATTATTCACACATAAATTACAGAATCATCAATTAATTTCGAACTTCATAATAGCAAACTCAATTTAAATGAAGACAAGTTGCAAGCCATTACGCACTTATGTCGTAATGAAAATCTTCTTTAAGAAATGAAACCGGTTTTAAAATTATGTACATTGAATCAAGTTGTAAGGATAAAATTTGGAGAATTTATAAACGTATTTTGAAATTATTTGAATGTAAAAGTAAACTTTGGAATAGATTCATTGACGTATAAAACGAAATACGCATTGTCTTCGTCGTGTGAAATATGTATGTATGTATACGTGCAGATTTGTTTTGTTTTATGTATGCCTTTTCATGCATATAGCTACGTATCTAGACATGCTCATATGTACTTAAATTACAAACTTCCAAAAAGTTTTACAGATTTGTACAGTTCCAGTGATGGATTTGATCTGTAGTCTTCGAATCAGTTTTTCTCCTTTCTCCAAAAGATTGGTATATGTATATATGTATGCATGTACTATGTATCACGTACGTATGTATTTATGCATGTATGTAAGTATGTATGTATATATCTATGTATATACATATGTACATTTTCATATATAACGTTGACCACTAACGTGGACATCCAATGTTCTTGAAATAGATCACATCTTGTGTCTATTAAGACCTAAATTGTTCTCAACATGAAATATAGCGGAATACCAAAACGTAAACGGGCAAGACATTTAAAATCACCCCAAAAAAATCATTATTAAACAGGGATCGGTTTCAAAATTAACAATCTTACCGACTGCCTATTTCTCTTCAGCCTGATTTGTAATGTAACCATAATCCTCAGAACCCTATACAAAGTTGTCCACCGCCATAGGTGCGCGTGTATATGGTTCTGCTAATTACAGCTTAATGATAAAATTCAAAAGTCTTCGTTTTGGCGCGCTAATTCCAGGAATATGTCTGCAGAAAATATTTACTGCGTCGCATATATCCAGTATGAGAACTCGGTAATGGTTAATATATTAAAAAATAGGGTAAAAAATCATATATTAATTAATATCGATTAATTACCAGGAAGCTAGCACATTTAAAGAATCAAAGAGATTCAGAAACAGTATCTGCAATCTCAGGGGATTAAAGTACATTTTTATATATGACGTTGACCACTAACGTGGACATTCAATGTGCTAGAAATAGATCACATCTTGTGTCTATTAAGACCTAAATTGTTCTCAACATGAAATATAGCGGAATACCAAAACGTA
>NC_069005.1:2645974-2647148 GCF_001194135.2 Octopus bimaculoides | reverse complement strand
TAATATATTAACCATTACTGAGTTCTCATACTGGATATATGCGACGCAGTAAATATTTTCTGCAGACATATTCCTGGAATTAGCGCGCCAAAACGGTAAGATTGTTAATTTTGAAACCGGTCCCTGTTTAATAATGATGTTTTTCGGTGATTTTAAATGTCTTGCCCGCTTACGTTTTGGTATTCCGCTATATTTCATGTTGAGAACAATTTAGGTCTTAATAGACACAAGATGTGATCTATTTCTAGCACATTGAATGTCCACGTTAGTGGTGAACGTTATATATGAAAATGTACTTTAATCCCATGCGATTGCAGATACTGTTTCTGAATCTCTTTGATTCTTTAAATGTGCTAGCTTCCTGGTATGTAATCGATATTAATTAATATATGATTTTTTACCCTATTTTTTAATACATACGTATGTTTGTAGGTATGTATGTATGTATTTATATATGTACGTATGTACATGTATATCTTCCGTGTAAATTCATTACATTCTGTGTCTATTAATAACTATAATATTTATAAAAGCATCTTACAAAACAAAGATCGTGAAATGCATATTCGAATTGCTCACTACATCCGTGAACGTCGCCAAAGCATTCAAAAAATCTCTCGAAGTGTCTAGAAAAAGAAACGTAAAATACGATAAGTGCTTAAAATTACTTAAAATTTCTGTGACAATATAACAATCTTACATTAGTTAGATGACATGATAACCGCGATTCTTCTCAATGTCTTTTACCCTCTTTCACTTATTTCATTCATTGGACTGTCGTAGAGCCTTGGCACCGTCATGAAGATTATATTTGTAAAACATCGGCCGCACTACGAACTTTTAACTATACTATTTATTCTACGAGTCAATTTTGACGAAACAGAGACGTAGACGAAACAGAGACGTAGACGAAACAGAGACGTAGACGAACCAACGCCGGTTGTCACATGGTTGTATAAAACAAGCACCAACAAAAAGACATCACACACACACACATATACATACACATAAATACACACAAACACACATGCACACACATGCAACGTACACAATATTCGCATACATGTATACACACATACATTCATATATCTATCTATGTATCAATATCTATATCTACCTGTTTATCCCCTTCTCTCTCTCACTCTCTATATATATGTGTGTATGTGTATATATA
>NC_069005.1:2643999-2645806 GCF_001194135.2 Octopus bimaculoides | reverse complement strand
TATATATATATATATAAGTATACATATGACAATTACAGTGAATACACATTCTAAATATTTGAATTTCATAACTTCCATTGTCAGTTGTATAGCATATTTGATTTAAACGTATGCTTTGGCTGCATGCAAAGCTTTAAATTTCATGTACACCGATTTACATTCAGCTGGTTATTACTCTATGTAATAACTTTATTCTGCCGCGGTCTCAAACGAACTAACGGTATCCACGCTGTGTAAGCAATTGTAGGTAGTAATCCTTGGTAAGTCTGTATAAGTTTCCCATTTTATAAGATGGAACCAGTATCCCATCAATGGTATGAATTTCTTTGGTGATATTGTGAAGATGCCTCAGATGTTTATTCCTTAAGAGGGAACGGTAGAATTTCACATTCCTCACGACTAACCAGATGTTTCAATCTTGCAATAATATCAATGTTTTCTTCGGAACATATGTCGGGAGCATAAAGATTTGAATACTACCTGCGTTTAACTCCATTTCTCCTTATATATATATATATATATTATTCATAATTATGCAATATAACAAAAAGCAAGTGACAGGGTTTAGTAATTTCCTCTTCAGGAAAAAAGGAAGAAGACTTTGATATTTCGAGCCCAGGCCCTTCTTCAGAATTGAATGAGGAGAAAAACAAATGGTTTATATATAACATGTCAGTAAAAATGTGTATGAAAACTGAATTAAGTATCATTTGAGTCAGTAGAAATATAATTACATGCAATAATTGTGAAGAATGTTGGAGTAATGAATGCCGCAAAGGCTAAGTCCTAAGCCTCTACATTTGTCCGTCACTAGATAATCTGCAGATATAAAAAATAGGCTGAGTATTAACATTAATTACATACAATCGAGCAAATGAGAGCTTGATGGTTTGTGACTTATCATTAACATAATGATAATGTTATGGACAGAGAAATATATAATGTGTTGATGCAATGAAAAATATATCATATGGTTTTGTAAAAGTTTTGAGGCGTATCTATGTGGTTCAGAAGATTACTCGTCCTTGCTTCAGGCCGACTGTGTGGCATCTTGGCCAAGTAAGTGCCACATTGTAGCCCCGAGACGACCAAAACCTTATCAACGAACGTGGTAGACGAAACATGGGAAAATTGTCGCCATTTTATATTTTCAATTCCGTGCATGCTCATTGTTTGTTTTGGAATTCGTCGACTACACAGTATAGTAGGTTCTGTTGGGCACCGTGTGTGAGAAAAAAAGGGTCCTTGATGCAATTCACTCTGCCAAGGATTTGGAAGTGATATATTGTACCGTGCCAGAAACTCCAGTACGAAAGTGTTTGGGTGTCAATCAGAGGACAGTGCAATCTGATAACACATACCGAGATTAATAAAAATCAAGCATCCAATCAACATCATGATGTCTGAAGTTATCATTAGTGATGGCGACATTATGCCTCTATTCATCTTCCTACACAGCCTCAGACTCGACACGGAGACCTTCATCAAGTGCATTGAGGAGGTAGTACTGTCCTGGGTCAAAAGGGTGGATGCTGTAAGACCATATATCTGGGAACAGGACTCTGCACCCTGCCAAACAAGCAGGAGAACCCAGTCATGGCTGTCAGACAATTTCTGCGACTACATCACCTCTAATATCTGGCCACCTAACTCCCCAGACTACAACACACTTCGTTATTATGTGTGGGGCACACCTAAGCGAGAGACCAAGAAAACTCTTAGTAACACCAAAGATGAACTGAAGGACAAATTCAAAATTCCACTGCCTAATCATATTAAGCTGGCCAACATGGACCTGCTTCATATT
>NC_069005.1:2641321-2643783 GCF_001194135.2 Octopus bimaculoides | reverse complement strand
TATGTGTGTGTGTGTGTGTGTGTGTGTGTGTATTGAAATGTGTTGGCCTGGTACGTGTTGCGCGTGTTTATTATATGCGAGAAGATTTAAGCATCTCCATTCCATTTTCCATCACCAAGCACACTTCATTTGAGGTAAAATTCCCAGAGCTTCCGGCCTCTAATCAAGACCTCACACATACCCATTCACTCGCATCCTTTCACTCAAAACTTACAGCCAGGTTTTAGTTTCCAATATTTGTTCAACGCCAACGTCATTGTAGTCGGTGGATCGGCTTCTGTTAGCAGCGGTCCTGTTTAGTTAAAGAAAGGTGAAATATGGATATATCCATGTGAATACATACAAACATACATATACGTGATCTGATCAATAAGTATCCGGACTGCTGCCATAGTAATGAAGTTAAAATATGCAGAGTAAAACCGTTACATACGCACTAAGTTTTAACGTTCTAGCTCACTTCCGCTATAAATATCTGTGCTTTAAAGGAAGGTGTATAGTGTGTGATCGTCGCATTGACCATGATAGAGTTTGGTGTAATGGCGATACTTGCTCAAAGAACTACGCAAATTTGCAGGAAGTGTTTGAAGAGGAGGGTATGAGTCGCATATAAGTCTATGTGTAGTTCAAAGGTTTCGAAGATGGCCGAAAAAATGTCGATATGGACGAACGTTTTGGGAGACACGCAACCAGCAGAACTGAGAAAAACAGCGGAGATGTGTGTGCAGCTGTGAGGCGAAATTGTTGAATCAGCATCCATGAGTTATCAGAGGATGTGCAAATTAGTTGCGGTTCACTTCAGTCCATTAGCATTGATGATTTGGGTATGAGACGCATGTCTGCCAAGTTTGGGCCAACACTGCTTTCAGCTGACTAAAACGACACACGGATTTCAGTTGCAAAAGATCTCCTTGATTGTGTCGAAAACGATGAAAATTTTTTGAAAACTTTGTATAAGCCTCTGAAGAGGTATCGCCAAGCTTTTGGCAAAATTTGATGCAGATTTTCTACTCATCTTACACAGACATGATGATCGTCTGCTTCACGCCTTCATTCCAAGCACTGCTGTAAACAGCGGAAACGAGCTGGGACGGTAAAATTTAGGTCCCATGCACAGCAGAGCTGAAGGTCAGTATGTGCCATGCGGCTTTACTCTACATGCTTTAGCCCCGTTACTATCGCAACAGTCCGGATACTTGTTGATCAGACCACTTGCATAAACATACATAACCCTACATACATTAATACATGTATATATACATATGTAAAAATCGATGGTGCTTAAGAAAAACCATCGCAGAAAAAGCACATGAACACTATGAAGTAATTATAGTTTTTGAATCTGACGGAAAGATGCATGGTTGTATGTTGGTGTAATTGGCTAACACACTTGTCGCGAAAACAAAGACAGGTTTCAAGTCCCACGCGTAAGGAGAAACTTACTTTCGTCCGTCGAGGACTTATATACGCCATTATTAGACTATTTTCTTTAGTCTTTGCACAGCGATCGCTTATAAGCTTTGGGCTTATAAAATATTAATATATATATATATGTGCGTGTGTGTGTGTGTGTGTGTGTATGTGTGTGTGTGTGTGTGTGTGTATGCATATGTGTTTATATATATATATATATATATATATATATAAAATAAGAAGACAGTCACAATTTTGGATAATTCGTTATATATATATATATATGTACCTAAAGAGCAAGAACTTTCTATGTACATTTGACCTAATATTAAGCGAGCAAGGTGGGGTGAACCCTAAAACTTTCCGAGACAGATTCTTACGACAATTTAATACTGGAGGCGGGAGTTGAAGATGCTATCCGTAAAGCCGCTATCCTGTAGAAGAAGTAAGGCATGTGATGCTGCGACTGTATTTAGCAAGAATATATAGACACGTAGTTGTCTTCGAACATACACACAGGAATAGTCGTTTATATTAACATATATATAAATAAATAGATACGTATATACAAAATATATGAATATTTCGAGTTTATAATGTAACAATTTCACACAAAGACATATTATATATAAATAACTTATTTATACAGAACTACAAAAAGTTGTACAGATAGGAAGACAGCAAAACATAGATAGATAGATAGATAGATAGATAGATAGATAGATAGATATGTTTTTATTATAGCCACACAGGGCTGAACACAGAAATTGGACGAAATACAAGCGTAGAGTTTTTCATTTTCGAGGTGGGCTGGGTGGGACACACAAAGAAAAGTCAAATCAATAGGGATTGTAATCGTTGGGGTGTGTGGTGTACAAAAATTATAAATCTTCCCAAAAACGGGAATAAATATTGTTTACAGTTTAGGTGTATCCTTGGAGTGAAAAACCTACAAAAAAGCACCAAGGTCACCTCAGGCAGTTCAAAATGTACATAAAAGTAAGTACCTTTTCTCTCGTTTTCTCTTTTTGTTACAAATTAATGCTTAA
>NC_069005.1:2635101-2636041 GCF_001194135.2 Octopus bimaculoides | reverse complement strand
ATAGATAGATAGATAGATAGATAGATAGATAGATAGATAGATAGATAGATATATGGATAGATAGATAGATAGATAGATAGATAGATAGATAGATAGATAGATAGATATATGGATAGATAGATAGATAGATAGATAGATAGATAGATAGATAGATAGATAGATAGATAGATACATACATACATACATACATACATACATACATGCATACATAGATATATATATAGAGAGAGAGAAGAGAATATATGTGTGTGTGTGTGTGTGTGTGTGTGTGTGTTGGTGGGGTTGTGTGTTTGCTTGTGTATGTATATATATATATGTGTGTGTGTGTGAGAGAGAGAGAAAGAGAGAGAGAGAGATAATTACAAAGAAAATAAATAATATAGAAAATATAGCTTATAATAACGTACCACTTAGGAGAAGGAGAAAAAGTGCCAAATTCGCCATCGTAGATTTTGCCTTTGCTATCGCTGTTGGAAATGATTATATATTACTTAACAGATATTTATTTTTTAAACAAAACAACGTCTGTTACTTCGCTGGAATAATATATAAATTTATATAAATTTGATAAACGTGAATTAATACTGGAGTAATATATTTTCGCACGTTGAAACTCTTTATTTGTCATCATGACATTTTTGTCACATAGCCATATGTATTTGTGTACATGGATGTGTGACAAATATTGGGTGCACACATACACACACACACATACATATTCAGACGTCAAGTGTCAAAATGATCAGAAAGCAACGTGAGATGAAGTGTTTTACCCAAGTGTTTTTCTCAAGGGCACCCGGTCGGGAAGTACGTACGTCATACGTACTTTAAACTTGTTACACAAAATATACGAGAAACTACACGTGCAAAAGCATTTAACACTAGAAATGAACAGACCCGTACCCTACGAAGATGACTGCCACCAGAATAAAGGGCGAGG
>NC_069005.1:2625913-2633501 GCF_001194135.2 Octopus bimaculoides | reverse complement strand
TATATATATGTATGTATGTATGTATGTATTAATATATCTATCTATCTGTAAATCTGTAAATATTTATTTTGTATACATATATCTATCTCTATAGATATGTGTGTGTGTGTGTGTGTGCGTGTCTGTGTGCGTATAAGTGGAGATACGGATACATAAGTCACTGGAAAATATACGTATATACGTGCAGAACGGAAAATATACATTATATTTAACAGTGATGTGCGTGTGTGTGTATATATGTATGTGTATGTGTAACAATATGAGAAAATATATATTTCATCTTGTTCATCTTCATCTTCGTGTTTCGTTGATTAAAAGAAAATATATGATGCTTCTCGAAGATATATGAGCTTCGGTGTGGACATGTTTAGCGTGAAAGAGATTATTTTATGCTTTAAATTCAAATGTATTTAAATGTATAGAATGTTATGATATATCAGCAACAATGTAATTGATGTGCGTACGTTTATGAGCATGTAGAGAGGGTATGTGTATATATATGTATTGAAAAGATCGATAGATAGATAGATAGATAGATAGATAGATAGATAGATAGATAGATAGAGAAAGAGAGAGAGAGAGTGTATTAGTTAGTTAGATAGACAGATAGATAAGTAGATAAATAGATATTTTCATCGATGAGTTCTTGAAACTTGGTTATTTTCCCTAAAACTATAAATATATATATATATACATATATATCAAAATCAGCAACAAGTATATCCAGAGGTAATGCAGTACGATCGTTTCACGCATCTCGATTTAATTGAACAATGCAACTATTACATCAATTTAAATGCAGAGCAATTGTCAGCTGCACAAAGATGTAGAATTTAATTAAATTAAAACTAATGGACATATTAGTATAATTATACCTAAAATCTCCAAGAGGCTAAAGAGATGGACAGAGAACATTGTTGCCCTTCCTCCACTTAGAAGCTACTAAGTTATCAGGATGAAAGACTTGTTACAGATGAGGCTTGTCTATGATTTCTGTCGACTCCCCCAGCCCTACACATTTTAAACTTCCATGAGTAAGTAGAAAACATTCTCGGAATTAGAATAGAAAGTTTGAGAAAAATTCAAAATGTTTAATAGCATTTTATGCCTGTATTAATCAGCTGCATTTATGCTCTCAAAGATTAACCAGCTGCTTTTTTTAAAATTATTTTTAAGCCCAGTTCTTCGGATAAAATGTTGACCGGATGATGGTGGCACTTTGGCCGCAGGCTGTGCCACAGCGTATTCAGTGACCCAGTTTCTTCTGTTAGGCATCGAATATATTGTTGCGATTCAGTAGCTCAAATTGCAGTCGAGTATGAAGATACTAACGGCACCAGTCTTTACGTGTGTTTGACCACATTTGGAAACGCTAGGTAGCAACTGAGGTTACATAATGAACATAGTTAGTTTGCAATGCATACGGGTAGCACGGATCAAATGTACTTCTTCAGTGTGTTCTACAGCTAGGCTAGGGTTGCATATGTCGGTTTTCTGTGGCCAGCGATTTTAAGTTCATTGTCAGGACGTGCATGTAATAGTATGGTCTTATTCTTCCTACTGACGGATAATCTAGGATGGTAGAACATGTGTTGGTTTTTATGGATATAAAGTCGGCAAATGCTAGCACAAGCTGAGTAATTCATTTAATGCTAGGGAAGTCATTTAGAATGTTACGGAATCAAGAGATGAAACGAAGCATGAATACAGAATTCTCCATTTGGCTGCACCTGAAAGAATGCCATCCCTTAATTTATTGGTTGTCGGGTCTGTGTAGTGTGTTGTGATATCATCCGAGTAATTCTATAGATAGTAATTCTATAGTGTGAGTAATTCTATAGATTACAACCTTTGAGAAGTAGGAACGTTGTAGTGGACAGTCGGTAGGAGTTCCGCAGTTTCAAGTTGTGTTGTGCTGGTTTATAGTAGTGAGATTTCGTCTTTTGTAGTGTATGATGTTTGAATTGATGTTATCTAAACAGAAGTAGCTGTCTTTGACATTGCGAGAGATTGAAGAGTTTATAATATTTATGTGCAGTGGGGAAATGCTTCTTTAATTAGCGTGAAGAAGCCCCTAGCTATCTTAGAGGAAATTACTAATTTGAATGGCGATTTCAATCAGATAATGTTTCCTTTCCAGACTTTCTATTTGTTCAGAAATGGATGTGTAACGTTCATCACATCAGGGTACCGATAATACTATCCTTTACTAATGCCTCGTTATATCGAGACCCTGTTGAAGATCTCTGTGTTCGATAGCAAATTAGAGATTCTTCTACTGATACTCGAGACTAAATTTCTAATGACATTGATTATGATTCCGCTGAGCGACAAACTGACAATCGTATTTATTGAAATTATGCGGCAAAGTTGTAAAATGCCTCGCTTTCCGCTAATTGTTGTTAACAACTATCGTTAAGTGTTAGATTCCTTTCTTTAAGAAGGAAATTTGAAAATTCTTCTATTTCCAAGGATTCAACTGTATTTATATCATTATTCATTGGTCTACTTGCTTTATTTTTTTTCAATTCTGTTTTAAACGTGCACGTTTATATCGCAGAATGTTCATGCGCAGGCGTGGCTCTAGATTCAATTCGACTGCGTGGTACCTTAGGAAAATGTCTTCTGCTATAGCGTCGGGTGAACAAAAGTCTTGATTTGATTGACGGAAACTGAAAGAAACCCGTCGTATGTATGTCTGTGTGCGCGCATTGATGTTCCGTGTGTGTGCGCGTGTCTATGCGCGCGTTCGTGTCTGCATACGCGGGTCTTTGTGCCTTCATTTATTTCGCATCCCTAATACACAACCGGTGTTCGGTGTTCGTCCAAATGAGACAGATAGAAATAGTACCGTACATCAAAAAAAATTATAAGTACTGGGGTCGATTCGTTCGACAAAACTTTTCAATGTGATACACAAGCATGGCCGCAGTCTAATGAGTGAAACAAGGAAAAGGTCAAAGGTAAAAGATAATGTTTGCATTTGTATGTCTACATTTTCATAAATGATTATGTATATTGCTATATGTATATTACTGAGTATTGAATCGAATTACGAACATATTTGCATGTATCAAATTACGACCATGAATCGTATTACGACCATGTTTGCATGTATGGAATTACGACCTTGAATGCAATTACAATCATGAATCGAATTACGACCATTTTTGCATCTATCGAATTACGATCATGTATCAAATTACGACCACGTCTGCATCTATCGAATTACGACCACGTTTGCATCTATCGAATTACGATCATGTTTCCATGCATCAAATTACGACCATGATTCGAATTACGACCATGAATCGAATTACAACTAGTTGGATTTTCGACATCAACAACAGGGTATTTTTGCATCTATGTATCTATATGTGCAGATTTGTATGTTTGCTTTATGTATGCAGTTTCATGCATATAGTTGCGTACCTAGATATTCTCGTATATATTTAAATGATAAACGTCTGGAAAGTTTTACAGATTTTTACAGATCCAGTGATGGATTGCATCTGTAGTCTTCGAACTAGCTATCTCCATTCTGGTTTTGACAAGCCTAATTTCTGAAAATTGGTATTTAAGCAGTGTGTTACATATCCCAGGGCTCCAATAATTACAGGTATAAAACTTAACTTGTAATCTAGATAGAGTAACTGCAGATTTCTCAATAGTTCAGCGTAGGTTTTTTTCGTTTTCACTGCTTCTCAGCTTAATGCTAACATTCAATGACAGAGCAGCTGATTTCAACAACTGTACACAGTTTCTCTTTATCCCATATCAGTATATCACCTGTGTATATATGTATGTATTTGTGTGTGTGTCTTTGTGTGTGCGTGCGTGTGTGTGTGTGTGTATGTGTGTGTGTGTGTGTTTGTGTTTGTGTGTGTGTGTTCGTTTACATCACACATTTGCGACTTGAATGACATGCCCGAGTTGAAACTTTTGCGCATGTTTGAAGATGCATGCGAGCATTTGGGGGTGCATGTGCATGTTTATATGTCCGATCATGTATGTGTATTTATTGTAGTGTGTGTATATGTGTGTTGATGCGTATGCATGCGTGGATTTGTCTGTGTCTGTGTGTGGTTTTGTGTGGTGTTGTTAGTGCGGACGATATGCACGGGTGACTGTATGTGTGTATAAATGTATAGGTCAAATAACTCAACATACCAATGCGTTTGTGTGTGTGTGCGTGTGTGTGAGCGTGCGTGTGTGTGTGTGTGCGTGAGCGTGCGCCAGTGTATTTGTGTGTGAGAAAGAGAAGGAAAGAGAGTAATAAGAAACAAAAGACAGGGAGAAAGAAAGAAAAAAGGAAGAAAGAAAGAAAGAGTAAGAGAACGAAAGATAAGTGATAATGAGAGAGAGAGAGAGAGAGAGAAAGAGGGAGGGAGAGATGCGTGTGGAAGGAGTAACTAATTGATGACATCAGAAATAATTAAAGAGCGATTTCCAAAGATGGTTCTGTTAGTAATGACTGTGCAGAAAGAGGTTTTCATGAGATAATAGTTGGGTGGGGTGAATCGGAAAGAGAAGCATGACAAGTGTGTGAGGGGAGTAGGAGAATGAGAAAGAAAGAAAGAAAGAGAGAGAGAGAGAGAGAGTGGGAGTGTGTGAGGGTACTTAACGGAGAGAAACTGGGAGAATAGATGGATAAAGGAAGTGAAGTAAAAAGCAAAAAGAGAGACAGAGAGGTAGTAGAGTTATAGGCAAAGACACAGAATGAGAGCAAAGCAAGAAAATTAATTGGAAAGGAGTGAGAGAGGGGGAAGAGAGAAAGTGAGAGAAGTAGAGAATATAGATACAGAGAATAATAGAGGTATAAGAGATCGGCCGATAGATATAGAGGTAGACAGACAGACAGACAGACAGACAGACAGACAGACAGATAGATAGATAGAGAGGTAGACAGGCAGATAGACAGACAGAGAGAAAGACAGAAAGATAGTTAGATAGAGATAGATAGATAGATAGATAGATAGATAGATAGATAGAAAGATAGATAGATATATAGATAAATAGATAGATGCATGAAAACATAGGTGTAATTTTATCTATATATATATTCATAAATATACACATACATACACACATACACATATGCACATACGTAAGACAGATCGACAGAGAGATACACAGACAGGTAAAGCGAGGTAGTTAGACTAACAGACAGACAGAAAGATAGGTAGGTAGGTAGGTAGGTAGGTAGGTAGGTAGGTAGGTAGGTAGATGGATAGATAGATAGATAGATAGATAGATAGATAGATAGATAGATAGATAGATAGATAGATAGATAGATAGATAGATAGATAGGCAGACAGGTAGACAAATAGAGCTAGATAAATATAAACATAAAGAGATGGAGAGAACGAGGGTGAGAGAGAGAGAGAGAGAAAAGAAAACGAATGAGTAAATTCTATCTCCGAGTATTTCATTGTTTCTTAATCTTTTATCTCTAACAAATATATTTTATTCTGTTCAGACTCGAATGCATCATTGTCTAAGTTAAATGTGAGGATTTCAATTATTTCGTTTATTGTAATTTATTTGGTCCCGTTTTATTATCTGGGAGATTTTATTTCTATTCGTCGTCCTTCAGGGATTCATTCTTAGATTGTTTTGCGAATATTTCTTCGCTTTGTTTATACTGTTTCTCAGTCTCTCTCTCTCTCTCTCTCTCTCTCTCTCTCTCTCTCTCTCTCTCTCTCTCTCTCTCTCTCTCTCTCTCTCTCTCTCTCTCTCTCTCTCTCTGCCGTTCTCTACAGCCTGTTTATACACACACACACACATACACACACACACACTCACATACGCACACGCAAGCACGACCACACACACATACACAAGCACAAATACACAAGCACACACATAGGGACTCAAACACACAACCACCCAAGCACACACAACCACCCAAGCACACACATACACATATACACAAAAACATACATACAAACACACGCACACACACACACACAAGAACAGGCACGCAGACACAAACACACAGACACACCAACACACTTACACACACACAAACACACTTACACACACACACACATGTTCTATTTTTCTTGTGTTGTAGAACACTGCTTAGAATTTTTATTGATGTTACGTCATTGAAGCCAGAATCATTATGTAAACGCTTTTGTTTCTATATTATTTTTATCATCATCATCCACATCATTAGCGTCGTCATCATCACTATCATCATCTTCATCATCATGCTTCTTCTTCTTCTTATTATTATTATTATTATTATTATTATTAGTAGTAGTAGTAGTAGTAGTAGTAGTAGTAGTAGTAGTAGTAGTAGTAGTAGCAGCAGTAGTAGTTGTAGTAGTAGTAGTAGTAGTAGTAGTAGTAGTAGTAGTAGTAGTAGTAGTTGTAGTAGTAGTATTGTATGTCACCCGTCTCTACGTTCTGAGTTCAAATTCCGCCGAGGTCGACATTGCCTTTCATCTTTTCCGGGTCGACTAAATGAATGTTTTCTTTCTTCAGGTCGTGCTATTAAGTTCGACACGGCCTAGGCCAATACAGGCCGAAATTTATCTAAGTATTTAAGTATCAAAATGTTTGAAAGTTGTTGTTATGTCGTTCACACACAACCTCACAGGCACACCACCAAGGCAACAGACTTATAAAGATAGTGGCGATGTTGGAATATTTACACCACATATTTATAATATATCCTACGTTGGTTTCTATGCCGAAAAATACAGATTATTTGCTTTTATTATTGTTTGTTGTTGTTAGTTTATAGAGACGGATCATACGGTATGGGAGTTATTAACTTGTTATTTATTAATAATATTAGTACATATTAGGTTTTTTGGATTATTTGTTAGCTTTTAGTAAAATTGCCTGTTTATTGTTTTCATTTATGATTACATAAAACTCATGTAGAGGCTCGTATTTCAGTATCAATGATTTTAGCTGCTGTGTCAGCAAAATTAGTGAGTTATGGAGTTATACGATTTATGAAGTCGTTTCAATATTTAGCTAATAATTATATAATAAATATTGATTGTTATTTGTTTATGGGGAGGTTTATTAACTTCTATTATTTCATATTTCTGCAAACACAATCCAGTTGAAGTGCAGAACAAAGATGCAACACGTGAAACAAAGAAGTAAGTCAAACAAGGTGAGGGTTTATTTTAACTATGACTACTGTGTGAATTAAGATACAGTTTTAAATATTCTTAGCCAGGAATCCTTCATCGTGCTAATAGAATATAGAAGAAGATTTTTTTTTTTTAATTTCACATTCATCATGGTTCGGTGCTATGTAATTTAATATCTGGAGATTTAAAGGAATGAAAAAACAAAATTTCCAGCAATGTCTATATAAAAATTAAAAAAAGAAAACACATAAGTTTTCCGTAGCTGGACGAAAAATATGTTGCTGCAACAGCGAATTTGCTGCCCGAAGCTTTGTCAAGTCATCCAGAAAATATGAGACAGAACTTCAAAACTGTTTCACTGCCTCTCCTCCCTTAATCATTCTCTCTGCCTCTCGTTCTCTTTCTGTTTCTCCCTCCCCATATATATATACATACATACATACATACATATATATATATATATATATATA
>NC_069005.1:2624686-2625527 GCF_001194135.2 Octopus bimaculoides | reverse complement strand
GGTATCACCTGGGGCGTGAATATAATCATCATTTCTCAAAATACATCAAAAATGCATCTTCCAGCAAGATAATAATAATAATAATAATAATAATAATAATAATAATAATAATAATAATAATAATAATAATACATATATTAAGAAGGCTGAATAATAAACAGTTCAATGCTAATAATATATGTGAGTCGTTATATTTTGCGCGTTCTTTTATTTTATACGTCATTTAAGTTTCCATATATTTCTGTCATACAGGAGCACCGAGTCAACAATGGCAAGGAACAGTTTCATTTTCGCTCCCCTGGAAGTCTTCACTTTCATGTTTACCTGAGTTCGTGACACGCTGTGCAGTTTTATGCCTTTCTGACTTAACAACTACCAAGATACTTGAAATACTCAACCGAATTCATCTTTGGTGCACATATTACTGGTAGATCAATGTGTTTAAAAGTGTCCGAAAAAGCTTGAAGCACGAAGGGGGAACATGACACCCATCAACCTTCACCCCTGAGTGTGATTATTCAACGTGTTTGACAGATGGTTCGGGCAAACTGCTGAGTGACGATTGATGACATGACATGTTCTTTGCAAATCACTCACGGTTGTGCATACAAAAATCATCCACGACTAGCTTCGCTTCTCGAAAGTTTCCATATGATGGGTGCCAAGCATAAGCGATCTGTCAAAATATGCTCGACATTAACAATAATAAAGAGACGCATTTTTGGAGAGGATTATCACTGGAGTCGAAACTTTAAAGCAGAATCCAAACTGTAGGAAATGGAGTGGAGACACCCGATGTATATATATATATATATATACATATATATATATATATATATAT
>NC_069005.1:2623262-2623878 GCF_001194135.2 Octopus bimaculoides | reverse complement strand
CCAAACTGTAGGAAATGGAGTGGAGACACCCGATGTATATATATATATATATATACATGTGTGTATTTTGTGTGTGTGTGTATTTATTTACGTATATGTGACTCAATATATCACATGCCCATACACGTATGCTTTCACGTGCATCTATACACACGGGGGTTTGTATGACGTCGTGTTGGTCTGTAACTGTGCGCTATTTCTGTTCGAAAGTACACAGTTACGATTATCTCGTTTTCGTAGAAGTAAACCTAAAGTGAGCAGGAATATTTGGTATTTAAGTATATCTGTCCAGAATTCTATTGCTAATATGATTGTAAAAAGGAATGTCACATCATCATTGGAACAATTACAGGAACTGTCAGAATTACTCTGTTCATAAATTTCGGTTTTAGATTTCTCAGACTTGTAAGTCACCTCCTACCAGTTAAATTTCAAATATATCTTGACATTATGTAAATGAACCACGCATTCTGACTGTACACCATTTCACATTACATTTTTCTATATTAACCTAAAAATTAAGTACATGCGTAAACAAATATATATACACTACATACATACATACACATAAAAATACACACAAACACACACACACGCATATATATATATATATATA
>NC_069005.1:2621165-2623250 GCF_001194135.2 Octopus bimaculoides | reverse complement strand
TATATATACAAAAATGGTTGCATACATATTAGTTAAATGACCTGATATCGAACCCATGATTCTATAATTTCCGCTTTGGCACTAATTTCCCGATCTATAAATGTTTCAAATTGCTTTAATAACGGAGTTACTTGGAACGTGTGCCTTCTTTGAGAATATTTACCTGCTTATTAACAAATACGTTTAATGACGTCATTAGATTTGGCAAATTCTTCCCAAATAATTGACTGAAGGTTTCTCACATGACTTAAACGATAAATTAAGAGGAGCTAATTCTTTGCAATGGCATGAAGTTAAATGTTCAATATTCCTGATCAATGACTTATATTGGCGGATGTAGAATACTTGAAACTATATTCTCCTTTGGCGCGTGTTTAATATCCTGGCAATTCGTCGTTATATACTCGTAGGTATACACCATATATAGTTGTGTGTATATATGTGTGTGCGTGTGTGCATTTATACATAGATATTCACATATGTTGCGCTCGTACATACATACATATAGGTATATTTATATCGATACATACATATTATTCTCATCCACATATCTTATGTGCTTCATTCTGACGAAATAAACAGATGTTGCCTGCCCAAAGGTACCCGTCAGATTAGTCAGTCAGTCTGCGTGGCAGAAATAACAAGAAGATTTCAATCAGGCTTATATTCCAAATTCCTACCACCATATTCTATTGTTTAGAAACAACAGAAGTCATAAGAAAAAAGCTAGTTCTAGAAACAGACAAAAGAAAATCGAATGTGTGTTTTTACGATCAGCTCTGATTGTTGACGTCTGGTAACGTTTAAATCATATGTATGACAAGTTTCGTTATTTTACTTGACAGCCATCCTGGGCCGGTAAGTTGAAATATCCGTGAAAAGAGGTAGGTCGATGTAATCTAATTTACCTTCCTTAAAATCTTATTTCTTGCATAGTTTATGTTAAAAATGACGGTTTGGCATATTGAGTTGTCGAGTGCGATCGGACGAAATATCTTTCGTTGTCTGCATGTTTCTCTCATTCGACTGGGGCCATGTTAGGGCACATTGTCAGTGGTTAAGTGGAACACTGCGACCCCATCCCTAATGTTTGTTTTTCTACGTCGTAGTTATACTCTCGGTCTCATTTACCAAACGGCTAAATTACTGCGATTTAAAAAATTTTTAACACCGGTTTTCAAGCCGTGATGACAGACAGAACCTATCACAATATATCTTGTTATATATAACATTATGTATAGATAATTATGTTTATATATATATATATATACATATACATATATATGCGTGTGTGTGTGTGTGTGGTGTGAGTTTTATAAAAAGTCCTTGGTTCCTTGATACAGCAAAAATGGATGGAAATAGCTTCTCTGATAATTTTACACTTTACTAATTAAACGTTTGTAAATCATTGTGTTTACAGTTAATGATTTATAAATATCTAAATATTAAAGTTGAAAAATTATAATTATAAATTTTTAAAATTATAAAATTATAATAAGTTTCCATATACGAAATCCATTTATAGGACTTTGTGGGACCCGAGGCTATAACCGCGCACTCAGATTGAAACCAAGACCACCTTGTTGAGCAGCAAGCTTCTTACAAAACAACCAAGCCTTCGACTATGTAGTTTTCGTTCTCGCCCTAATTCGATTAACAAACATTTTCGATTAACACACATCTTCGGTTAACAAACAGATTCGATTAACGAACAGTACCCATTACTATGGACTTTTATATCATTTCTCTATTCGTTTTAGATGTTCCATTTCATTTTGCTGCTGTTTGCTTTTAATGATAAGAGACCACGTCAACATTCTGTGGAGTATGTGACACTCAACGTCTATATCGTATATAGTTTTGTAAGCTATTACGTAGCTTTTACGTCAGAGAAACCTGGTTATTTTGGATTCAATTTTATTAAGTCAATCAAAGAATTTTATCGCTGATGCCATCATCTTTAGACCATAAACAACGTATGTACAAACATGCTCAAGAACCGATTCACGGGACTAGTGATTTAGAGGTACCTTTGATATACAATTGTAAACGAATATATCATTAAATGTATATGTGAATATATAT
>NC_069005.1:2618355-2620087 GCF_001194135.2 Octopus bimaculoides | reverse complement strand
CTCTCTCTCTCTCTCTCTCTCTCTCTCTCTCTCTTCTCTCCATCTCTTTCTCTCTTTCTCTTAATATTTGTTATTATATGCTTTTGAGAATTTTTCTATCTCATCCATTTTCATTTATATTTATTTATTCTTCTGTCTGTCTCTTTTTCTAACATCTTATGACCATCATTTTACTATTCCCTCCATCATTACTTCTATATCTCTCTACTCTCAGATTTTACAGACACCTTTTTCATTATTCACTGTCCAAAACTTACTCTCAGGGTCCGTATATACGCCATAAGTTCCGTTTTAAGATTTGCGTTTCTCCGCCCCATTCTATCTATTTTCCTATTGCTTCGCTCAATTGAGGACTGCCTCTGAGGTCAAATATCATGTGTTCTGAGTACGTGGTTTCGTTTCAGTTCCATTACCAAGCCTTCCAATTCCTTGTATGTGGATATGACAGAGTAAACTGTGCAGGATACCCCGTTGCAGAATTTGAACTCAGAACGTAACAGCAGATGAAATACCGCTAAGCAATTCGCCCGACGTGCTAACGTTTCTGCCAGCTCACCGCGTTACTTTGTTTCAGTTTCTCTCTACCAAATCCACTCAGAAGGCTTTGCTCAGCCCGGGGCTATAGTAGAAGGTACTTGCCAAAGGTTTCAAGCAGTGGAACAGAAACATGTGGATAAGAAGCAAGCTTCTGTCCACATAGCTACGCCAAGTCGCTAAACCTCGACTGCTTTTGAGAACCTAATTTATTGATTTTCAGCAGCCATTTTACATCTGATGGTTGTTGGTTTAAGAACACTAAACATAGCGGTTCAACAAAAGGTTCCGATACATGATGAGGCAGATTTTAACTGGAAGCAAGAACTGTCCGACGAAATCACCTAAGATGTATATTCAGCATGGCGGTCGTCCAGTTTTATACACATGTGTGCATATTTGCAAACACATATATATGTATTTGCACATATATATGATGTGTGTGTGCGTCTGTGTGTCTATGTTTGCGTCTGCATCTATGTAAATGCGTGGGTTTGTATGTGTTTGTTTGTGAACAGATAACATTTGTAGTACTGAATAAATTTTCCCATAAACAAACATGTGACAGTCTTCTACTTTCACTTTCATAAAACAATCTTCCTCTTCATAAAACGATCTTTTCCTTTCCTTGGAACATTCTTCTCTTCTCCATTACAAGTTTCACTCCGTTTTTCTCTATCTTTCTCTTTCTCTTCGCTTGCAGTTCATCTTCAACGACATCCCATCCTCATCCATACATTCACTCTCACCCTCGCACACACGCACATACACATATATACACACGCTCACATACACAGGTACTCTTAAACGTACGCGATTAAGCTCACATACACACATGAGCATTTGCACACAAACACACACATTTACAGGCATGTATGTGTGTGCGTTTGTGTTTGGTGCGTATGTGCGTGTATTTATATACATATATGTATATATGTATATATAGATATATATGTAGGGTCAAAGAGAAAGCAAAAAAAAACAACACATATTATGAAAGAACTGCAATATATTTATTAACAGCATATAACAAACACGCCGCAGACATTATTCCCTTATTTCGTACATTTATCTCTAAGTGCTGAACACTTATGAAAATTGTCTGCAAAAATAAACTGTTATATCTGTGAGAAGATAGTTATCAAACAGATTTTACACTGGCAACTATAATCACAGCGGTTTGAAGCACCAGTGAAAT
>NC_069005.1:2614354-2616090 GCF_001194135.2 Octopus bimaculoides | reverse complement strand
ATATATATATATATATATATATATATATATAAACTCACACAAACACAAGACTGTTTAATTCTTGAATATATGACCCTGCGTTCAATTTCTGTGTGGGACAGCGTGTCGTGTCTGTGCAATGCCTTTCCAACACATCATGATGCGCTTTAGTCGGCTGCGGGTTTTGTTGTTAGTCACAACTGCACTCATATGGTTGATATTCTCCATGCCAATCTGAAGAAAAGTGACTATAATCAGAGCAGTTGCGACATTTAGCAAAATTGTGGCACAAGTTACCATTCAACACACACACACTTGCAGATGTTTTGTTCAATCATCGATTTTATTTAGTCAATCATGTGTAAAATGTAGACAAGTTAGTAGTTTGAATTAAAATGCATTTGTTACACCATGGTGGTGTCCTTGCCCGCTAGTATATTTTGATGTGAGACTGAGTATTGAGACAACATTTTCAAAATTCAAGAACGCACAAAGACAGGTTATTTATCGTTGGTAGGAATGTGCTCGGATTTTCGTCGGACGAACTGTGATTAGGTCATTGACAAGCTTACACTGTTATTTTGTCAGTGCGCAGGCCATAGTTTCTGGGATGTATAGTTCAAATTCTGCCGAAGTCGACCTCGGCGGAACTTGAACTGTAAACGTAGCGACGGGCGAAATTCCGCTATATTTTTCGCTCGGCGCGCTAACGCTTCTGTTGGCTCGTGACCTTAATAATAATAATGATAATGATAATAATAATCCTTTCTACTAAAGGCACAGGACCTGAAATATTAAGGGCGGGGACTAAACGATTACATCACCCACAGTGATTCACTGGTACTTAATTTATCGACCCCGAATGGATGAAAAGCAAAGTCGACTTCGGCAGAATTTGAACCTAGAACGTAAATAATAGTAAGTGTGAAAGAGGTAAGCGACGAGCTGGGACTCATCACTTATATCG
Organism: Octopus bimaculoides; assembly: GCF_001194135.2. NCBI lineage: Eukaryota > Metazoa > Mollusca > Cephalopoda > Octopoda > Octopodidae > Octopus > Octopus bimaculoides. Next base: position 2,615,144 of record NC_069005.1, on the reverse strand, counting down.
ACACCGCGCCCACCCCGTGCTGAAATGTTGCATATTTTTAATGGCCCGAAATGTTGAAAAGCAAAATCGACCTCGGCAGAATTTGAACTTAGAACGTCATACTAAAAGAAATACAGCTTAGCGATTTGTCCGGCGTGGGAATGATTCCACCACTTCGTAGCTTGATATTCAATTTATAATATGAATGTGACATTAAATAATCCGTAGATTAGATTAAAATTTCTCAGAAATACCATGTCAAATGTTAGTGATATTACAAAATATATTCGAAAACAACCATCAATTATTTCGTATGTATCATTGTAAAAATTTTCGATATTATCAGCTTCCTGACAACCAGCCAATGAAATCACATCACGTGAAACACTTCTTAGATGGTTGTTGTAACAAGGTTTATCACATTAGATTTAATTATATATATAATTACATTATGTATTAAAATTTAATTAACCGACATTGCTTATTATATTATCATTCCGTTATTTATTAAAAGTTAATTTGTTTTTCGTTATACTTTATTTTTTTTTATTTCCTTTTGTTTCAGTATAAATGAAATATAACAAGCGGTTAGAAATTATTTATTTATTTATACGTTGATTCATTTATTTTATTTTCATTTTTTTAATTTTTTTTATTCAGCCAACTTACGAGAGTCGAAACGGTAGATCGAGCAGCTAAAAATATAAATCAAATCTACTTCAAATCATTTATAATGATTTGATAAATTTCAGAGCAATTTCACTAAAGTAATTTTATATGAAATATGTGTGGTGAAACAAAATGCAGGATA
>NC_069005.1:2609712-2612392 GCF_001194135.2 Octopus bimaculoides | reverse complement strand
ATATATATATATATATATATATATATATATATATATATACGTATGTATAATCAGCAGTATTATTATTCTCAAGCTGGTCACACATTTGATTTGGTCATCTCATACTGTTACATAGAATCGTGTCTCTCGGATGTACATTAGAACGTATGGCATCTGCCAACATGATTTTAAATGATAACATAACATATAATTAATTATGGTAATACTACAAAGTATTTCTTCTATTCGCTTCGGAACACAGGTTATTTTGTCTGCAAATAATTGCTTTCGAACTATTGTGAATATTTGAATACTTGTTTTAAATCGCATCTATAAAATCTGATCGGCAATACAACCCACAGCCCTACTTTATGGTTAAGCAGTTGTTTCCATTTAAGCAATAGAATGCAGTTTAAGACCGAGCAAAAATTATCAATGCGAAGAATGCATGTGAAATCATAAGGTTTATATGTGCATGAAAGTGGGAAAAAACGGAATTTAAAATTTGGTAAAACTTTGACTAAAAAAACGAAAATTATACATTAACACTTAAATATAGCCAATAGAAAAATTCCTCAAATTTTTCCCAAATCCAGCAGTGGAACCACTTAAGTACTGAATAAACCTTGGTAATAAGCAGGTAAATTGTACAATGGTACGGTTCCTCTGTTCCTTTTTGGCATCGGTATCTGTAATTAGAGGAAGCATATCGAATGCTGCTCTCTCATCATCACCATTATGTCAGAGATATTCTCCTTCCGTAACATTCAATCCATTTTTAATACGACATATCTTGAAATGATTTGATAAAAGCATTTATTTGTGTCCATGAATTAACGATTCATTCACAGATCAGAAATTGTGATGGATTCTATACTCTGCATTTTTTTTCGTGTGGGATTCTTTTCGTTTTCTTCACCACATGTACATTATTCCATTTCACTCACATAATATCCTTCAAAAGCTTATGGAAACCAACCTAAAATGCTGCAAATTAATTCTTACCCCGTAAATAATATTTTTATTTCGTTTAATCAAAATGAAGGGCTGAAATCATAGTGTTTTACAGGGCCTTGAGGTGTGTGGTAGGGAGTATCAACAACATGTAGACCTGACTGAAGTATTTGGAGTGAAGTTGACCCCAAGTAAATCGCCCCGTAAACAGTACATGTCAGCTACGCCAATGTTTTTGACCCGGATATAAACACCACTTTGGACTTAGGGGCAAAAACGTATTCGACAAGGGGGCACTATTTTCATTATGGGGTCCAAGAGGTTGTAATTTCCAACAATCTATTCTGCATTTCCGTGATGCGCATTAAAGTTTCGTTACCTTTAAGATTTTAAACATACAAGATTGTAGTTAAACAAAGTTTTGAGGGTGGACATCCGGCGAAAGCGACCGGATCTGTGGAACGCGAAGGATTGAATTGTTCACGCCAATAATGCACCCTGTCACCGAGCTCTCCTCGCCAAAAACAATATGGTATCGCTTCTGTAGCCGCCCTATTCGCTAGATTTAGCCTCTGTGGGCTTCCGTCTCTTCACCCAAATGAAAATGAAGGTCAAAGGTCGACGTTTTAAAACCACCGTTATTGATCCAGAGCGAATCGCAGAATGTTCTCGACTCGCTTACGAAAACGACATCCAGGCCGGATTCTAAAAGTGGCAGGAACGCTGAGACCGGTGCATTGCCTATAGTAGAAAGGATTATCACTACTATTATTATTATTATTATTATTATTATTATTATTATTATTATTATTATTATTTAAGGTGTGCTGGCAGAATCGATAGTACACCGGGCGAAATGCTAAGCGTATTTTGTCCGTCTTTACATTCTGAGTCCAAATTCCGCCGAGGTCGACAGTGCCTTTCATCCTTTCAGGGTCGATAAATTAAGTACCAGTTACGCACGGGGATCGATGTAATTGACTGGGCCCCTCCCCACAAAAATTTCGGGACTTCTGCCTAGAGTTGAAAAGATTATTATTATTATTATTAGTAGTAGTAGTAGTAGTAGTAGTAGTAGTAGTAGTAGTAGTAGTAATAGTAGTAGTAGTAGTCAGTAAATCAAGATCAAAATCACGCGAATGTCTCAGGGCAAATGAAAACCCTGGTTAAACTGAAATCAAAGAAAGACCGATGGATTTCCATATATGTTACAAACCATAAATAGATCATTATTTCAGATAAAAAGAAATTAAAGAAATGTCAGTACATTTCTGAAAATACTTCGTCTTTGAGACAGCTACAATACGCCCGCCAAACCTTACACAATTGATTTTATTCAACACTAACTTTGCATTATGCCGTTGCTCCTGCAGCGCTCGTCGTCGTCGTCTACGTCGTTGTTGTTGTTGTTGCTGTTGTTGTTGTCGTGGTTCTTGTTCTTCTTGCTGTTTTGGTTGTTGTTGTTACAGTTTAACCTCTATTCAGTTCAGAACAATCAATCTCATTATGAAGTAAGTTCTTGCAGTGCCCTTTCCCTTTCGTTCCAATATCTGGTTTTATAGCTTATCAGGCGTTCTCCTATTTCTATGAAGACGCTAGCAGAATCAGTGTATCAGGAGAAGGCGGCTTCTCTTTCTTTTTTTCCTTTGGTGGGGTCGCACCGAGCTGTGCCGATATTATATTTATAAATTCCATCCAAGGATTATTATTATCGTTATTTCATGCGTGTATATATATATATATATAT
>NC_069005.1:2606781-2609359 GCF_001194135.2 Octopus bimaculoides | reverse complement strand
ACACACACACACACACACACACACACACACACAAACACAAACACACACACACACACACTGATGACGGGTTACTAACCAGAAACCCGGATTTGTGTGTATCACAACAGTGGCATCGTCCCATATGGGTCAGCCACATTTAGGCGGCAAATATACTTCACGATACCATGCTGCTATTGTTCAGTTCTCGCTCAGAGATTTATTATTGCTATACATACACCCACACACGCACACACACACCCACACACACATACACATACACACACATAGTTATATCTATATGATATAACTATGTAATCGTCTCATATACGACACACTAGCTGTACCGTTGATATCTATTTATGATATTCATTATACCCACACATTCAGTGTTCATCCAACCAAACGAGATCTACTCAATATATTTAAGTGTCTAATCATTTGATACATCTGCACACAGACAACATATACTCGAGCTAGCCAGTCGGTGTCAACACTGTCTTTGTATACAATTGTTGTTACGTTACACAGGATTTACAGTATTCAGTCTACATTTATAATGACACTATCAAGCGACTACAAACTCTCGTTATCCAATCAAAGTCTCGGTTCTGTAATATCATTATAGCAAGTGAACGAAACTACAAAATGTCACTGCTTCGTCTGACAATCGCATGGCTTGAGGTGAGCTTCTTTTTGACATTTACATATATACAATTTATTAACCAGCATTAAGCACATTTGCCAAATTGGCTGGCAACTACAGGTGGTATCTTTCTCACCTACTTGACTTTGTAATGATATACTTCTATAAACACCAGTTATTAATATTTGTGTCTACACTAGCATAAAGATGTATATGTATGTTCTTTTCTACTCTAAACACAAGGCCGAAATTTGGGGAGGGAGAGAAGGAGCCAGTCGATTAGATTGAACCCAGTACGCAACTGGTAGTTAATTTATCGACCCCGAAAGGATGAAAGGCAAAGTCGACCTCAGTGGAATTTCTGCCCGCCTGCCGCCTTGAAATATATGTATGTTGCCTCTAAATTATGTCTGCGACGGTTTCGTAGGCTTTGTGCGGTTGTTCGACCAGTGAACTGTTTGTTAGATGAATGAGAGTCAGGGTTGATGAGTGATGTTGATGAGTGACGTTGATATGCATGAGTGTCCTTGGTGTAATCAACAAGTAGGATCAGTGTGACACTGGATGTGACGATTCTGGTAGATTGAATAGCAGGTACTATTCCTTCCACAAGCTTCAGCATAATTTCCATTTACCTTCTTTCAGAAGTTAAAGTACAATATTATACATTCATACATACATACATATATACATTCATACATATACACATGCATTCGCATACACATAATAATTGTGGGATATGGGCATCCCTTTTTTTAAAAACTAGTATAGTTCATTAAACTTTTACAAGTTAATTTAGTAACCGTTTCTATATACCAATGCACTGCACAACATATTCTTCTGAACCGAAATCCATAGGATCCATGGAGGTCAATATAACCCTTGGAGATCCATAGCGTCCTTGGGGGCCCATGTAAGATCTTGTTATAAAAATTTATATCCAAGAAACTGGATATATTTCGACAATACATGAAATATTTTAACAGATATAAAAGGATTTATTCTTAACATCGTATGACTACAGGGACCTTGAAGATTAAAATAGGCATCAAATGGGCCCCATGGGCAAACATGGCTGGCGACCATTGCCATGGTGGAAAAAGTTGCGAACGCATGAATTAATGCTATGTACACGACGTTTGCCGATGCATAGAAAACTTATGTTCTCTTTTGTATTGCTTGCATCTGAACACTTGTCATATATATGTGTGTGAGCGTGTGTGTATAGATTTAATCACCCACACAAGCATCCTTATAGAATTACGAATCATAATGATGCATACATACATATGCATGCGTGCATGTGCGCGAGTATAACGTCGAATATTTATACATTGAAAATGCATCAAAACAAATGACCTATATTTAATTTGTAGATACTTCAGATAATGACATACAATACATGGTCCTAATGCGTATACAACAACACACATCCTGTGTACATATAGCCGCTTATGACCGCAACAATACATCTATAGATATACCACTAATGTACGTAGCTGTTACGAGCGGAATTATATTGAATTTGTTGGTAATTATTATTTATTATGTTCCTTAATTGAAACCGTTCTAAGAGATGTTATCGAATAGGTTTGGCAGCATAATCAATGTTTAATAACTGGTGACTAATGTGATATGTGAGGCTTCTGCTTATTGCTCCTTCTTATTAGATTGGTTCCGGAGGGTGCACATATGTAAATAGAAATTTATGGGACGGCATTTTAAAGAGATGCATTTATTTAGACCACCGCACTCACACACACACGCATACACACACACGGACACACACACACACACACACACACACAAACACTTACGCTGACGCTTACAATCAAGTTACGCACGCGGTCATACACTTTCACTTAAATATATATGCATGCATAATATATATACACGCACACACACACACACAAACACACACACACACAAACACACACACACACACACATATATATA
>NC_069005.1:2604378-2606706 GCF_001194135.2 Octopus bimaculoides | reverse complement strand
ATATATATATATATATATATATACAGAGTGAGAGAGAGATTTGTGCGTATGTGTATATGTATCTATACATATATACATACTTATGCTGTGTATGTATGTACTTATGTATGCTGTACAAGTCGGCGATCTGGCAAAGGCATAACAGCGTGGACAAAATAAATGCTTAGTAGCATTTCTTCCGGCTTTTAAATCCTGAGTTCATATCACGACGAGGTCAACTTTGCTTTTCTACACTTCTAGTGCGATAAAATAAAGAACCTGCGTCACTTTCAGGGAACATATTGTAATCATGGTTATTTTTACACAGTATAGGAATATAGTAACCGGGCCAACGTTTCCCGGGGTTAAAGAAAATATGTGTATTATACATTACATATAAGTAAAGACATAAGCACTTATGTAGGTTCTTCTGGTTGCGGAAACAATGCAAATAAATATGAAATACTACAGGTCGATGTTTCGTACTTCGCCATGTCCATTAATATTTCACGTCTAGGACGCTGCTTCAGGAAATCTTCGGAGACATGGGTTTTGTGAGCTAAAGTCTTTCTCTTGTAATGTTTGCATATCAAATGGCGGAGAGCTGGCAGAAACGTTAGCACGCCGGGCGAAATGCTTAGTGGTATTTCATCTGCCGCTACATACTGAGTTCAAATTCCGCCGAGGTTGACTTTGCCTTTCATCCTTTCGGGGTCGATAAATTAAGTACCAGTTACGCACTGGGGTCGATGTAATCGACTTAATCCATCTGTGTGTCCTTGTTTGTCCCCTCTATGTTTAGCCCCTTGTGGGCAATACAGAAATAAGAAACGTTAGCACGCCGGGAGAAATGCATAGCAGTGTTTCGTCTGTCTTTATGTTTTGAGTTCAAATTCCACCGAGGTCGAGTTTGCCTTTCATCATTCCAGGGTCGATAAATTAAATATCCGTTGCGTACTAGTGTCCATCTAATCGATTGGCCCCCGATCCCCAAAAATTTCGGGCCTTGTGCCTAGAGTAGAAAATAATGTATGCATATGAAAGTTTGCTTTGATTGAACAGGATAGCATCGATACAGCTGCCTGTCAAATGTGGGCAGTTCGTTTCGGTTGTTAATATGTGGGTTGGACTTACTAAGTGCTTCTTTCATCACAGGGGTCCAATGATTCATACTGTGGCTTCGATGGGAACCTGGATGCCACCACTTCAGTTCGGTTATGGAGACGAGTTGGAGGAAAGCGCGGCTCACAAACGGCGACCAAACTTGTTCACCGTCGTCTACGTAGAGCCGGAGATATCGCAGTCTCAGCGCGTGTCTTCGCATCATCAAACACGGCATGACCAGCCCTGCTTTTAATGGGTGTTGGTACCAAACGGATCGCCTGACCATCGGAATGCATCCTTTGCACAAGAAAGAAGAGAATACGTTCCAGTTTGGTGATGTTACGGTCGGGACAAGGTACGATGGTAAGGCGGTAGTAGATGACGGACGCGATGTACGTGTTCGCCACCTCAAACCGACCTTTTAGGGACAGCTTCCTCACGAGATAGATAGATAGATAGATAGATAGATAGATAGATAGATAGATAGATAGACAGACAAAGAGAAGAGACGGCAGATACACCGATCGAGGGAGACAGAAACAGACAGATTATGTATATGCATGTGCAAGTATATATGTCTGCTTCTGCATACGCCTTTGCTTGCGCATGTGCAGTGTGCATGCGAATGTGTGTGTGAGTGTGTACATACATCTCTTTACTGTTATAGATTGATGATTTATATAGTCACATATACTGTGTATATCCTTATTTAATCAATACATAATTTCTATTGAATTTATGTTCCTGCGTATATTTTATCTTTTACGTTCCTTAATATTTTTCACTCCCATTTCATATAAATTTTAATTATATTAATAATTAAAATTATTATCCAAGTCATTAAATCTAATTTCAAATAATTACAGAAACAAATAGAACATAATTAGTATGACCCCCTAAACTCAATCGAAGACGAGATTCTAGCAACTTCTACCCGGATATTTACATATGTGTATGAGGTTGTTTATGTGCATTCAGGTGTGTATGTGATTGCGTGTTTTTGAGCAAGTGCACAACCTGCGAGCACGCGGGCACGCGCACACACATACGCATGCCGACACATGCCGACACATGCGTGTGTTTATATATATTATATTCATACTATATATATATATATAAACATGTATCTACATATATGAATATGTATATAAATATATACATGTATATATATATATATATATATATATACATATAGTATGTATATATATATATATATACATATAGTATGTATGCACACACACGTAT
>NC_069005.1:2600195-2603908 GCF_001194135.2 Octopus bimaculoides | reverse complement strand
TGCTTTTAACATAGAACAGGATTTTGTTTTCTCTGCTTTGTGTTTGTTTTTTAATTAAGTAATTAATTAATCTTTTTTGTTTCGGTTTTTGTTAATTGATATGAAACTAAATAAATCACGAACGTAACTAATGCTGCAGTTCCTTCTGACAACGCAGCAGTATTATTTTCCTGAAAATAGTAGGCTATAATGAAACCATTGATTAAGAATACATAGGGCTAAAGTAGACAATTTGTTTTTGGGTGGTGTGGGTAGGACGAGGGTTTTTAAAAATAGATAATTTATGAGGTAATTTAGAGTGCTAAGATAGATTTTAAAATATGAAAACTAAATTTGATTAGGATTCGAACGCGGACGTTGAATATAAGCCGACATATATTCTTGCTAAGTATAACGGTGTAGTCAAGGAAATCTCTTTACACACCAGTGGTTTCAGGTGCCATTCCATTGCGAGACGCATTGGTCATGTGTGCATATGTGTATGCGCGTGTGAATGCGTGAGTGTGTAGGTGTGTATGCTTGTGTCTACTGTGCAACATGGACACATGAGTATTCAATTTTTGCTGAACGACCTACATAAATGAGATACATATAATGATCAAATATATAAGCTCTATATTACCTCACTCCTTCCATCAAATTGATGTTGCCTAAACAGGTGAACGGTGCACCAGACGTCAAGTAACGGAGTTATCGCAAACCAACGCGAGATGACGTTTTTACACTGGTATCTTGCAGGTCAGGTGCTGTACAAATAATTCGCTTGCACTATAGGTAAAGATGCATCTCCTTGGGTGAAATCTCAAAAAGTAACATGAATTTTATTTGACATTACTATAACAGTACATTTTGATAAGTGGCACTAGTAATATATTTTTTCAGGATTTTGCTCAGAACGTCGGTGGAAGTCGCATACATTGTTTTCCCCCATATGGTCTCATCAACGACGAATAAAACGAACATTTTCAGGTTGGCTAAGAATGTTTTGTTCCGGTATAGCAATCAGTAAGGGTTTCAAGGACATAGAGACTTCCAGGTAAATCAGGTGCAGAAACAACTCTTTGAAAAACACCCGTATTCAAAAAGTTTGGATCCAACTCAAGGATAAGCCCCTTCTGACTCGAGTGCCTGTAAAAGCTCTTCTACCTTTTCCAGCTCCCCGCTCTTAATTACTATATTACATTTTTCCTGATCCACATATGTACGTTTTGATAATTACCTAATATTATGTTCATTAAATAATGAAACGCAAAATTAATATTTTTATATCTATGCCATCATTCTCTAAATGTACGTAGAGTGATGTACAATATTTAATCATTGAAGGTGTATTTCATTCTTCAGATCAGAAAAGAGACGGTTAAAATATATTCAGAATGGGCAGTGTTGGAATTTCTCCATCGTTTCATCTTAGTGTTTTGTTCAGATCTGTTTATTTTCTTAATTGATTGAGAAAAACGAGAAGCAAATTTTCAGATGCATGCATTAACCATGTATGCACTCAAATATTTAATATAAGTCTCACCCCTCGTGCAACTCTACAGTGCTGAATGTGTACCAAAGGAACCTACGAAAATTTTGTATCGTTCATAGTTGGCAGAAGTAAGTTTCACAAGCGTTAGTATATCCTTAACAAAGTACTGTATGGTGAACTGCAAACATCCAAGAAACTCCTCCTTTATCAGGCTGTATTCAATGCAGATGAAATCGACATTTTCTCGGAAAGAACTGTATTCAGCATCTTTGATCTCACGGAAATAAAGAAAACGCTTCTCGGTTGAACGACGAGAAAACCATGCATGGCTATTTCTCGATTTTAGAGACTTCAAGCAGAAAAAGAAGATAATGCTCATTCATCATTGAAACATAACATGACAAATGAGGAATATCGAAAATTTATCGGCTTCTGATTTGAATGCACACTACAGAATGAACTGAAACAAAATTTTAATCTATTGCTTTAGGAATAACTTACTGTGATGGCTACAATGAGTAAAAGTGATATTGTAATAAGAAAAGTTTATTTTGGTAGACCAAGACTATAGTAGAAGACAACAGAGCAAGCTACCTTGCAGTGGAACTGAACAATAAACCATGTGCTGTGTCATGTTTGTGCTTTCTCTCTTTATTTCAAGATTTTTACAAGAATGTGAGATTTGAGTCTATCTATTCAGTTCTCTCTAGCAGGTAACAATGTCTACGTACATCTCCATATACGTCTGGAAACCACACAAACCCACACTTACTATCGACAATAATTGAAGTTAAACGGCTAAAGACTGCTTATCATACCATATTTTCACAATATATATTTTCAATATTATTATTGCTTTATCTTTTATTTTTGTATTAAATTACTTTTGTAAAATCGTCCAGCCATTGATAAATGTAATACGAGATATTAATTTTCTAAAACAACACTTAATATAATACATGAAACTAAACTTAAGAGAGACATCGAGGCACGATTTTGTAAGCGAAACTAAAATTAAAATGGCAGCTATAAATTTGATTGTATACTATTCCGGGTGTAATGGCGGTACTCAGATAATGCATGACAGATAAAATACGATATTGTTTAATTAATTATTTTGGCTGTAATTTATCCCTCGAGCCAAAACATGTTTTGATGGAAAAGAATGGTGTACTTCCTCGACACAAAACAACTATTTATGAGTGTTGCTATATCTGTGTCTTCTTCCTCACGTACGCACGTGTGTGTGTGTGTGTGTTATTTACAGACACGCGCTACATGTGTGTGTGTGTGTGTGTGTGTGTGTATCTGTATATGTAAAATTATGTATTAATATACTCTTGTACATACATACACAGATATACACACATATATGAATATGCATGAGTATATATATATATATATTTATTTATTTATTTATACAGCTGGGTGTCTGTCCGTCAGTCTTTCTTTGTGTCTGTGCATGTATGTATATACGTATTGTTATTTATAAGTATGTATTGCGTTATGTGTATAAGAGTGTTTGTACACCTGTGTGTCTGTGTATGTGTGTGCATGTATGTATATATGTATTATTATGTATATGTATGCATTGCGTTATGTGTGTGTGTGTGAGAGAGAGAGTGTGTCTGTGTGTTTGACTATTACTGTAAACGAATTCGTACATATATGCGTGTATATATTTATAATTTTTTTCATTAAACTCTATTTTATCAACGTTAACATATAATAATATTTGCATATTACATTACATAGGTAGTTTATAATGCTGATTATCTCTCGTCTCAACCGTAGACAATTTAAAGATAAATGAATAAATACATGTCTTTGTGTGTGCGGAGATACATGTGTCCGTAGTTTTCTCTTTAAACGCTAACATGTGACAACGTGTGTGTATAAACAGATTTTCAACAGTATATATGTGTGTATAGCTGTAAAACGTTTCTCTCTATGGCCGTGAGAACTGCACAATCTCCTATAAATTTAAATATTTATTTAGAATTTATCATGTCAGATCTCTCATTTCTAACTCGTTTTCTACGTAATCTCTATCTTACAGAATTCTATGTCTCCCTGTCTGTCTGTGTGTCTTGCTTTCTCTCCACTCGTCTCCCTCCCTGCCTCTCTTTAAGTGTCTCTCTTTTTCTATCTGTCTATCTTTCTCTCTATCTATCAGTGGCCAATCCTTGGAAGGACAGGAATGGTTTGTCTGGCCCCCATATATATATATATATATATA
>NC_069005.1:2593001-2596455 GCF_001194135.2 Octopus bimaculoides | reverse complement strand
ATTTGTTGTTGCTGTTGTTGTTGTTCTTCTTCTTCCTCTTCACCTTCTTTTTTTTCTCCTCCTTCTTCTTCTCCTTCTTCTTCTTCTTCTTCTTCTTCTTCTTCCTATTATCATTATTATTATTATTATTATTATTATTATTATTATTATTATTATTATTATTATTATTTAATCACGTAAACGATGAAAAATTATAATCGTAACTGAAAAAAAAAACTGAAGATGAAATTAAATTATGTACCGAAAATATGCTTTCAAACAATAATACATAGAATATGAGTTTTAAAACTACTACTACTACTACTACTACTACTACTACTACTACTACTCAGCTTATCGACCGCGAAAAGATGAAAGGCAGTGTCGAACTCCGCAGAATTTCAACTCAGAACGTAAAGACGGATGAAATGCCGCTAAGCATTTTGTCCGGGATACTAACGATTCTGTCAGATAAAATTACTGTTCATGATTATGATGGCTATGATAGTGATATTGCTGATTATGTAAAGCTTTTATAATTATTCATTAAGGTGGTGAGAGACCGAGGGAGCATACTTTACTACTGCTCATTAAAAGTAAACTTTGCAGAACGGGTACATAAATGTGTGTGTACGTGTGTTCGCGCGCGTGTGAGTGTGTGTTTGCAAGACACTTTATTTCACGTTGCTCCAGTCCACTCAGCTGGTAAAAATGAGTAGAACCTGTATGTGTGTGAGTGTGTGTGTGTGTGTGTGTGTGTGTGTGTGTGTGTAGGTATATGTATATGTATTTGTGTGTCTGTGTTTGTTTCCCACCATCGCTTGATAACCGATGCTGGTGTGTTTATGTCCCCGTAACTTAGCGGTCCGGCAAATGGGTGCGATAAAATACGTACTAGGCTTTAAAAGATTTGTTCGAATAAAGTGGGTGCTCCAGCATGGCCGCAGTCAAATGACTGAAACAAATAAAAGAATAAGAGAATAAAACGCAGATTCACGGATGGCTTCCACGCTTTAGGAATGGTCACATTTCTTGAAGACCGGCCTCGTCCAGCACGACCGTCGACTTCGAAAACGAATGAAAACATCATGAAATTTCATGAACTGATCTCGGAGGACCGTCATCGAACAATCGATGATCTTGTTTGTATGACTGGTGTCGCCTGGAACACCTAACAACGAATTTTTTGAATGCGGAGTTGCCAATGAAAAAAATTGCACAAAATTAGTGCCTCGCTTGCTCACGCAAGATCACAAGCAGTCACGATTGAAACCGTGTCGTGAAAAGAATGGCCAGCTGGAAGTTGATCCACACTATTTTTTCTTTTTCTTTTTTTTTCAAAGGTCATCACTGGTGACGAAAGTTGGTACAATGGAATTTGCAGATGCGGAAGAGGTGAAGACAAAAATGACGGTGGCATTAAAAGACATCTCATCGCAAGAGTTCCTGCAGTGCTTGGAACAGTGGAAAACGCGTCTGGACCGATGCATTGCTTGAAATGGAGAATACTTTGGAGGTGGTAAAAGTGTAAACACGTAAAACTAAGTGAATAAAATAATACTGCAAAATTCCGTTTTCTTTAGGGTACCTTTCGTATAGCAAAATACGAAGCGTTGTAAGAGAAATTCCACATAAAGGTAATTCCTTGAAGAAAAGAGGTTTATTAAAATTTTGCATGAAATATCGACTCTTGTTAGGCTTTTTTTTTTCTTTCAGAGAGTTGTCAAACACAATCCATTCACTTATGATTAGATGTAAGAATGAGTTGGTTTTGAATCAATAATACAAGCAATAAATGGCAGCTAACGAACTGTTTGTTCCTCATAAAAAGTTAGTTTTATTGTAAATGAAAATATAGGCAACTAGAAAGAACATACGATTAGTTTTAATAACAAAAGAAAATACATATTTATTCGTGTGTAAAAGTCCAGGGAATTTGGTAGGTGACGAATACTTACGGCTTAAAACAAATGTTTTTTTTTGCGGAGGTAGGGGAATAAAAGTGCATACAAAATTGGTAGGTGAACAAAGATTTTTCACGAGATAACCTATTCAGTCATGAGATGTCACAATATAAGCTAACATGGGAGAAATCTATAACGTATTCACCAAATCTGAACAAACTACAATGGAAAAAATTCATTTCTCAACATGAGACTATTGTAGAAATATTTGATCGAATATTTCTGTCTCTCTCGAGCCATTAAATTTCTCTCTCTCTCTCTCTCTCTCCCTACATATATACATACATTCATAATACAAATATGCATACAAACACACAAAATAGTATATATACCTAGACAAATATATAGATGGATAGATGGATGAATAGATAGATAGTTTGATAGATAGATAGATAGATAGATAGATAGATAGATAGATAGATAGATAGATAGATAGATAGATAGATTGATTGCTTGATTGATTGATTGACTGATTGATTAATTGACTGATTGATAGATTGATCGATCGACTGACAGGGAGATAGACTCATATATTGAAAGAGATACAGACAGGTAAATAGGTAACTTTATACATGTGTGCGTTTCAGCAATATGATATATATATATATATGTATGTATGTATGTATGTATGTATGTATGTATTTATATATACATGCATATATCCTTAGAATGAGATACAGTAAATTGATTTCTTAAAATTGAAGTGCAGAATATGTGTTCGTTATTTATGAAAGTTTATATAGTTACGATCACATATCCATATTTACATACAAACACATATATATATATTCAGATAACCCTACATGAACGCATACATATTTTATATGTGCGTTTGTATGCATACGTATATAATTATGCCTGTAAGTACGTATGTCTGTCTGTGTGCATGTATGTATACACCAGTTTCCATTTAAAGACTGCGGTGGTAGGTACTTCTCTATTTTAATCTTCATAAATCAATTTATTCTAAATTGAAAAATAAGTTAAGACAAGATCACGCTGCCTTCTTTTTGAACATTTGAAGCATAATACCGCTCTTTTCTATGGAACTAATAACACTAATACAAATAACGGTTCTTTTTTGCACATATGACCAGCAAAGATTGCACTGCGATGACATAACTAGTCAAGTTAAGCTGTCTTCATATATTAGAAATTAAAGTATTTTATAAAACATAAAAAATATAACCATTCCCCTTCACTATTTGGCTAGCTTCCTACAAAGCTGTTAATATACACTTTAATATCATAGCAGTAGAAAAAACAGGATGTTTTCTACTGTCTGACGCCATCTTCTTTGTGATTTTGTAACGATGCTTAGTTGAAACGATTGTTAGTGGATGAAAAGATGAAGATAATAGTCGTTATCTCCAGCTAGCAATCTTCGTGGAAGATGGGGTAGATTTATACAAAAACAGAAATAGTGCAACGGGGAGTATCCTACCATGGAAAAAATATAAATTAAATGTATGTGTATATATATATATATATATATATATATATATATATAT
>NC_069005.1:2591168-2592837 GCF_001194135.2 Octopus bimaculoides | reverse complement strand
CTGTCCGATTTTACCTTTTTAAAATTGAATGAAATTTAGTAGTAATTTAGAATGTCTAATGGAATTAAATATTATTTTACAGAATAGAATTAAAATTTCTTTGATTAAAACCCTTTCTAACATGGAAATATCCAATGAGCATTTGAGGCACATAATGCTTTATGAGTACAAAAAAGGAAACTCTGCACCCGAGGTGTCTCGAAACATACACTCAGTTTATGGTAAAGAATGCTTGAATGAAAGAACTTGCAGAAGATGGTTTGCAAAATTCAGAAGTGGAGATTTCAGCCTTGAAGTTGAAGATCAAACAGGACGTCTAGTTGAGTTTGATGATTAGCTCTTTGAGGCATTACTTGAAGAAAATCCTGCATTATCAATTGAAGAATTGGCAATAAATCTTAGTTCAAACCATACAACTGTTCATTTTCATCTTCAACAACTTGGAAAGGTTCCTAAACTTGGACAGGTTCCTAAACTTGGAAAATGGGTGCCTCATGAATTGTTTGAAAGCAACCGTAAATTCTGAGTTGACATCTGCTCTTCCCTCCATTCTCGTGAACTCATTTCACCCTTTTTGGATAGACTTGTGACTGGTGACGAAAAATGGGGATCTTCTATTGAAATGTTAAACGTCGTAAACATTTGCTTGGTAAGAGAGAAAAAGCCCAACCAGAACTGAGAAGGGAACTTCATGGGGAAAAGGCTCTTCTCTCTATCTGGTGAGATTGCAAAAGAGTAATTCACTTTGAATTGTTACCACTTAATGCAACAATCAATGCTCAAGTCTACTGTCAGCAATTAGAGCGTTTGAACCAAGCTTTGAAGAAAAAAGACCTGCTTAAGTGAATCGAAAAGGAGTGATGCTTCATCAGGATAATGCACGACCCTACACTACAAAGATCATATCACAGGAGGTCGATGAGCGTAGTTGGGAAAAAATTCCTCATCCACCTTATTCTCCAGACCTTTCTCCTTCAGACTATCGTTTGTTTGCCACAAACACATATAAGTATACTTATATATACTTATATATACGGCCCCCTTCTTCTAGTTTCCGTCTACTAAATCCATTCACAAGGCTTTGGTCGGCTTGAGTTTATAGTAGAACACACTTGCCCAAGATGCCACGCTGTGGGACTGATCTGGGAACCATGTGGTTCGGAAGCGAGCCTCTTACCACACAGCCATGCCTGAACGATATTGAAATATTTAAACCGACATTTTCCCTTTGGTCTGGAGAATTTTTCGATATTCCAAGCACTATTTTATTAGATTTGACAACACTCTTCAACGTCGCAATCCTAATGGGTTTAGTGTGGATATCAAACAAACGCATACACGTGTTGCCGAGCCTTTCACACACTCTAAGACACGTAGCCTTGCATATCTCCTGCATCCCTAACATTCTCCCCTCTTACTCACACACTCTTTCACTTTTTATCTCTCTTTTTCCCTCTCTGTTTTCCACTCTCCTTCTCTTCCTCTCTCTTTCCTTCTCTCCCTGTCTTTCACTCCCTCCCTTTCTTGCCATCTCTCCCGTACTGACACCGTCAATTTCTCTAAACATTTACTTATATTCATCTAATTCTTTATCTTAAGTCTATTTGTGCATATATATATATATATATGTACATAAAAAGGAATAGATATGGATATATATATATATATA
>NC_069005.1:2589052-2590913 GCF_001194135.2 Octopus bimaculoides | reverse complement strand
GTGGCGTTCAATTATTAAATAAATGAAAAATACACATTAAGAACAGGACATATCCAAAGAGTGATATATATGTGTGTATGTTATATATGTGTTTATACACTATGTACACACACACATATATATATACATACATACATACATACATACATACATACATACATGTATGCATACATATATATATATATATTACATATATATAATCTTCGTTTCTAATTTTGAGATTTCCTCTCCCAGAACGTATCTCGATCTTTAGAAACTTGTTAGACAGCGTCATATTCCTAAGAATGGCTTCCCTCTGATTCTGCCAACAACCATTCGATGTTTGTTCATTCATTGGTAATGCAGTGAGCCATTAGCAAACACATTCTTAAACATTTTGGATCCATTTCCCTCCTTAACGCATGACTCTGGAGTTCTTCGATTTACTGCCATCCTGTTAGATCTAATTATTGTTCCGTTGTTGACTGAAGTTATTCTTAGCTACCATTAATCAGGTGTCACTGCCCTCAGCGTATGCTTTCCGTTTCGAGATCACTTCCTATATTTCAACAACATATTTCCCATAAACTTCAACAAGTTCCATTCTACACACAATACGCAACCATTCGTTTTCCCCAACGAAACATCTTCTAACTCATCAGCATGCAATCTAAACGCCTCACGCCAGATCTGCTCTCATTGAATGAGCAAAGATATTCGAAATCTCTTCCAATATTTTCATAGCAAAAGGCGTCGATCTGGCAGAAACGTTAGCACGCCGGGCGAAATGCTTAGCGTTATTGCGTTATTTCGTCTGTCTTTGCGTTCCGAGTTCACATTCCACCGTAGCCGACTTTGCCTTTCATCGTTTCGTGGATGAATCAAGTAGCAGTTGCGTACTGGACTCGATTTAATATGCTGGCCTCATCCCGCAAAATTTCGGGCCTTATGCCTCGAGTAGAAAAGAAAATTTACATAGTAAGTCACAAATTCCTCCGAAGTATATTTTGCTCAAATTAAGCACTGCGGTGGATTAATTTGAAATTGCATGCCTTTTGCCTTGAAATTGCATACTTTGTGCCAAAATGTGAAACCAAAATTTACACGTCCATTACCTTAAGTAATGAAGTACTATAAAACACCTGTCCAATGCAGGTCTCTAATATATATTTTCCCAATGTTTTTCAAACAAAGATGAAGTCCGCTTTGAATTAGATGTAGACCATTACGTAAAAATTGAGTTAATAAAATCACTTCACTATATTTCTCTCAAGAACATCAAAATTCCTAACAGTTGGTATAGGACAAGATCGATTTCAACGCCCCCAAACGGGGATAGAATAGAAAAGAACTAGTAAACTACCGACCGATAAATCTTTTATGCATTTCAAGATATTCACAAAGATCGTGACGAAAAGAAATACTAAACAAAAGAGAACTAACCACGTAGCAAAACAAAGATTTCAGCTGGGCTTTTCCCCATCATTGACCATGAGTAATACAATAAATATTTCTTAAAGAAAATGAATGCCAGAAGTTGAGATTACGATGATAAAATGTAAACCAATTAGGTGTCTACAGCTCGAGTAGAAAAGTTTTTCGATTTGTAAACCGAAAAACAGGTTGTGAATATATACGAATATAATGTGGATATTTTTTCCATTTCATCTGGAAGATATGCTATTTTGTAATGGCCTCTTTATCGGTGTACAGTGGAATTTCGAGAAAGGTTTATATATACTCACTTGCGTATATTTCTTCTTATAAACGTGCATATAGGAAGGAACACGCGCGTGGGAGTGGTGTGTATGTGTGTGTAAATGTGTGAGAATATTATGAGCGGATTTGGTAAGGGAGAGCCTGAAAGAAGCCGGTCATATAT
>NC_069005.1:2587532-2589038 GCF_001194135.2 Octopus bimaculoides | reverse complement strand
TATATATATATGTACACATACACACACATGATGCAAAGACATAAGCACGGAGACATACACACACATACAACTATATGGTAAATTACGGGGATGTAAACAAACTAACATCGGTTGTTGAGCTGTCATGATGCAAAGACATAAGCACGGAGACATACACACACATACAACTATATGTACACACATACATATATGTATATATATATATACGCTGAGGGCAGTGACATACGCTGAGGGCAGTGACACCTGATTAATGGTAGCTAAGAATAACTTCAGTCAACAACGGAACAATAATTAGATCTAACAGGATGGCAGTAAATCGAAGAACTCCAGAGTCATGCGTTAAGGAGGGAAATGGATCCAAAATGTTTAAGAATGTGTTTGCTATGTATATATATATATATATATATATATGTATGTGTGTACATATAGTTGTATGTGTGTGTATGTCTCCGTGCTTATGTCTTTGCATCATGACAGCTCAACAACCGATGTTAGTTTGTTTACATCCCCGTAATTTACCATATCGGCAAAGAAACTGACGGAATAACTTCATGGCTTGAAAAAATAACAACTGGTGTCCATTGCTTCAACTAAACAACACTTCAACGCAGTACCCCAGCATGGCCGCAAACCAATAAGTGAAACAAATATAATATATAAAAACAGATATTAGATAATTTAAAATATTAATTGATAATTATGACATTAAAGTCAAACTGCGCAATTGAAACGAAAGTGTTTCTAAGCAATCGCTCATTGAATTCCTATTTTATGTAGCTTTAATCTGTTTCACTGAACTAGAGACATTTCTCAAGACACTCTCCGATCGTTGTAAATGGAATGGTTTTCATTTTTGGCTGTGAATTCTTAAACCAATCACTTTGCAAGGAAAAAGTATTTTTGGCATAACTGTGAAATGCTTATACATTATTACTATCTATCTGTCCATCAATACGTTTGTCTTCCAATCTATATATCTATCCTTCTTTCTATTTATTCATTTACCTACCTACTTACCCATCTACCTACTTACTTACTTACCTGCCTACCTACCTAACAATCTATCTATTTAACCATCGCTCTGTCTTCTTATCTCCATCTATCTCTCTCACTCTCTCTCACTCTCTCTATGTATATATATATATATATATATATATATATATATATATATATATATATATATATACAGATACATACACACACATATGTATATAAGTGTGTATGTGTACGTGTATGTATATAGACGTATATGTGTATGTATACATATATATGTGTGTGCGTGAGTGTGTGTGTGTTTGTGCGAGGATGTATGTGTGTGTTTACATATGTAAAAGCGTGTTATGTGTTATGTTATAAAAAATACCTGCGTGAACGGATTGTATGTAAATGTGATATTGAGCGAGTATATATGCGTGTTGCAATCGCAGATGAAGAACGAGACGGAGAAAGGAAGGCAGAGACAATGTGTGTGTGTGTGTGTGTGTGTGTGTGTGTGTGTGTGTGTGT
>NC_069005.1:2586888-2587460 GCF_001194135.2 Octopus bimaculoides | reverse complement strand
GTGTGTGTGTGTGTGTGTGTGTGTAAGAAGAGCATTTGATGTGTGTTTGTGTGCGAGTGGAGGCTCCTCTTGTGATGCGTTCAGGAGAGAAAAAGCTGACGTAGACAACATTTTTAATTACAAGTGCAACGTTCCTTGACAATTGATTTATCTATCATGATTAATGACTGTTGCCAGTGGGGTAGGAGGTGACTGTTTCCACACGTCTCTCCCCGATTCTTCCTCTTATTCTCTAACTCCCTCCATCCCTCCCGCGCTCTCTCTTTCTCTCTATCTTCCTCTCTGCCTCTCTCGGTATCGGTTGCTAAATGAGTGGGGACTGTTGTCTATTTGGGGAAATATGTGTGTATGTGTGTGAGTTTATACGCGTGCGTTTATATGCGTTTGGGTACGTGTGTGTGTCTGTGTGTGTGTGTGTGTGTGTGTGTGTGTGTGTGTGGGTGTGTGTGCGTTGCTTTGTTTTTGTGTGTTTTTCAGTGATCATTCAATCTTTTATATAACTTGTATATAACTTTTATATAAGACAAACACGTACATACATATATACACCCCGCCATATATATGTATGTATA
>NC_069005.1:2585872-2586506 GCF_001194135.2 Octopus bimaculoides | reverse complement strand
TATATATATATATATATATATAATATATTTATATGTGTGTGTGTTTACATACAGACACACACTTAAACATATATGTGTCTGCATGTGTGTGTGTGAGTGTGTTTCTCTGTGTGTGTGTGTGTGTGTGTGCGTGTGTGTGCGTGTGTGTGTGCGCGTATGTATATGTACATATACATACATACATATGTACACAAGAATTCTCTCCAGCGTGTGTATGTCTCTACAATTCGCTGCCTCTATAGCCTATTCATTTCATTCATTTACACACACACATACACACACACACACACACACACACACAGAAACATATTTACACCCCCACACCCAAGCACATTAGCACAGGCATGCATACACATACACTCATACCTAGGCACACATAACGACATTACTTGTGCGCATACGCGTATTTTTAAAAATGTCACTGGAAACACCGTATAGCTACCATATCAACTTTACTGGCCGCGCGTTTTAATTTGAGGATTCGATATTTTTAGGAAGTTTAATTAATAAGGGAAGTGCAATTTCGAATTAAAGTTCTGTATCAGAAATGTCAGCTTCATTACTTCACACCAAACAATTACACATACAAGCATATACCCGCACGCACACACACACAGACACACATACGTATATA
>NC_069005.1:2581619-2583872 GCF_001194135.2 Octopus bimaculoides | reverse complement strand
CATATATATATATATATATATATATATACACACACACACACACACATATATATTCATATATCTAGCCATGTTTTAGTGTGTGTGCGTGTGTCTGTGTGTGCGGGTGTGTCTGTGCTTCTGTCTGTGTGTTTGAGAGAGAGGTGGAGATAAAAAGGGAGAGAGAAGGCGCATGGTGTTGTGATTAACGAGCACCGCTCACGATCGCAAGATCCTGGTTTCAATCTCTGGATCAGATGGTGCGTTGTGTTCTTGTACAACAAACTACATCTCACGTTGCTCCGCGATCGCTTCGGCATCTAACGTATGGTACACCGTGTACACCTGTTCAGGTAACGTCGATGTGATTGAAGGCGTGAACTAACGTATGGCTCGAACATTTCGTCGGTAGGGACAAACCATTTCTGCAGGTCGTTCACCAAGAAACTGTACAACCATTTTCTCTCGTACCACGAGAGACTACTGAGGTGTGTATACGTGTGCGTGAGTGTATGTGTTTATGTGTGCGCACGCGTACAAATATGAATAGTAAAACCATTTTTGTTTAACATACTTATTCCGTGTGTATAATAGATAAGTTAAAACTCCACTCTCTTTTCCTCCCACACCCCTGCTAAATATTTAGTGGCATCTCCCATTATCACTGTTCTTTATAATTTTGTTCCCCTGCTATTAAACCTGCCCCAATAATTATCCTCACTCCCACATTTCTCCTCCTTTAAATATTTTACTGATACCCCGTTTCTCCCTTCACTGCAATTACCGAAGATATCACCAATTTAGCTTCCCTACTTTGTACCCTTCCATATAATTCTCCACTTCAGTACCCGTTCCTCTTTAATTATTATCTGCATCATAATTGTTTCAATTCTCATTTTAATTATCCGTCCCTCACACCCTGTTTTACCCTATCCAATAAACGCCCACCCTCACCCCCATCCCACATCCCATTCTCCAAAAGAGAGGTTCACCAATTTCTGTTTTCCCTGGCGTTATCGTCTTACTTCAGTGAACATCGATTCCCTCTTCACCATTATTCTAACGAATGTCCAAAATCCGCTTTCACTTTCGTTTCCTCTTCAATTCATTTGGGTCTGCCTTTCTCACTCGTTATTCCCTCTGACCAATTCCTGCCCACCTCTTTTCGAACGG
Source organism: Octopus bimaculoides (assembly GCF_001194135.2). NCBI lineage: Eukaryota > Metazoa > Mollusca > Cephalopoda > Octopoda > Octopodidae > Octopus > Octopus bimaculoides. The sequence continues at coordinate 2,582,723 of NC_069005.1, read as the reverse complement.
CTAAAATATTGCCCTCTTCCTTTTACCATTTCCGTCTAACCAATCCTTGACCTTGCTCTCTCTCAACACCCAACCACTCAACCCCCACACACACATTCCTTAATCTCCATCGAATTCCTTAATCCATCTTTCACTTTCCTTACACCCATTTACAGTCTCCTACCCATTTCTGCTCCCTATTTTCCAAATCGTTACTCCGTCATTCCCTCATTCCCTCACCCACTCACCCCTGATTGATGCTCTCCAATATCTGCTCCACTCCCCCCGCTTCTTATTGCCCAATCAAAGTGTTATGTTCAACTCCCGTACCTCCTCACTAATTTTAGCCCCTTTAATTACTTTCGCTACACCAAATTTAGACTACTCCCACTTCACAATTCTCTCCAAATCTTGGTCATAGCCACCATTCCCCTCTCTCTCTCTCTCACCCCACCTCTGTCTTTCTTCCCCCTATTCTCTCTCTTTTTCTCTCTCTCTCTCACTCTGTCACATACCCTCTTTCCATCTAACTGTTTTTCTCTCTCCCTCATTCGCCAGCTCTCTTAAATATTTCTCCTCCATCCTCTACTTTCTGTTCATTTACAATAATTCACCATTTTGTTCCTTCTTCTGGTCCAATTTTCTACACGAACCTTCTTTCTTCGTGTCTCACGGTCGTTTATCTACCTCGGTAAAAGCCGCACAATCCCAGGTCGAACCCACACCACCGCTCAAATCTTCTACCATATCTCGTCACGTGTCACAGTCTCATTGTTCTAATGTCGAAAATCAAGTCTGGAGAACTGAACAAGAAAAATTGATAGGTGATGTAATTTTGATGCCATCGGATCGAAAATTAATTAAAGCCTAAGATTTGCTGATACGGTAGACAGAAACTGAAAGAAGACGGTCGTATTTGCGTGCGTGCGTGTGTGTGTGTGTGTGTGTGTGTGTGTGTGTGTTTGCACTTGTCCCCTAAAATCGCTAGACTACCGATGCTAGTGTGCTTACGTCCCCATAACCTAGCAGTTCAACAAAAATTCCTGAGGTCGATTTGGTCAACTAACAAGGCGGTGCTCCATCATGGCTACAATCAAATGACTGAAAGTATAAAAGAATATATAT
>NC_069005.1:2578974-2580245 GCF_001194135.2 Octopus bimaculoides | reverse complement strand
TATATATATATATATATATATATATATATGTGTGTGTGTGTGTGTGTGTATGTATGTATATTTATCTTTCTATCTCCCTGCCTACCTACCCATCTTTATCCGCCTGAGAATTTCTCTTATTCTAACCCTGTTGCCGATTTCTTCTTTTCCTTTTTTTTCCACTCTTAAATACCGGCGATTGCATTAACGTTTCAATTTCAATCTACCTCCTCCATTTTCCTGTCTTTCTCCACCATATACTCCCCCACTCTCTCTTTCTATCTCTCCTTCGTTCTTTCACGCCTTTCTTCCATTTTGTATTTTCTCCCTCTTTTAAATACAGTAACAATGGCAAAAGTTTGTTTACGTATAATTCAAATTTCTCCTACCGCAAGTCCTACGGATAAATTGTATAATAAAAGAAAATGTGTGTCTGGGATATCTTAGAACAGGAAATTAAAAACAAACCAGGCAAACAAAGAAAAACAAACGTGTATAATATATATAAAAATGGGAGAAATTAAATAATATGAGCGAGGCGTTAAAACGTTGTATGTTTTCTTGATTTGATTTTTAGACTCGTAGATATTAAGTTTAAGCTGTCTTCCTAATATAAACAATAGCCCTTAATGGAGAGTGTAAAAAACTTAGCTATGTTCTCGTGAATTGCCAAAAGGACAAAGGTGGATACTTTAAGATGGGGATATTACAACATAAGTAAATGATGAGAACTATAAGCAATTCAAAACGAGCTATATATATGTGTGTATATGTATTTGTTCTTAATATTAAATATATTCTTAATCTGTATCATATACATGATGTGTAAGTGCTTGTATGTATGTATGTATGTATATATACACACACACATATATATATATATATATATATATATATATATATACACCTGGCGCATAGTTTAGTGGTTAGGTTATTGCCCTTACGATTGCGAGATTGGAGGATCGATCCCCAGACCGGGCGTTGCATTGTGTTGTGTTTTTAAGCAAAGCACTTCATTTCACATTGTTCTACGATCATTTCGTTGTCTGACATGTGGCATATGGTTCACCTGTACAGGTGATGCTAATCTGATGGAGGGAGTGAGCTTACGTGTACACACACATTTGATCACTATAAACAAATCATACGTCGCCTAACGCCTGGAGAGTCCATGATATATATATATATATATATATATACATACATAGATCCATGCAAACATGTATATATATATATATGTGTGTGTGTGTGTGTGTGTGTGTGTGTGTGTGTGTGTGTGTGTGTGTGTGTGT
>NC_069005.1:2576031-2578788 GCF_001194135.2 Octopus bimaculoides | reverse complement strand
CTCTTCCGATCTGTGTTTGTTTCCATCACCCTTTCACAAGCGGTGTTGGGGTTCAGCAAGTAATGACGACAGAATAACTACCACCAATGTTTTCTTTTTTTCTTCATGTAGTGCTCGGATCGATGTCTTCAACTAGAGCCTTCAAGATGATGACCAGCCTAGTGGCAATAGATTTGAGTGAAACAAGTAAAAGATATAATATAGAAGACTGTAACAACCTGGGAAAGTATATACAGATCATAAAAATTGCGTCTTCCTAGTTCGATTTGTACGATGAATCACATTTCTACTTCATTGCTGATCTTTTGGGGACAGACAAATTATAAATTGTGTGAGTACAAACAACACATGTTCTAAGTGCGTGAGTATGAATTAGAGGATGTTTAATTACACAAAATTAGACTAAAGCAATTTAGTCTTGGTTACTAGCATTCTAAATGCGACTTTACGTTCGCTTCTCACACATTTCATTCGGAGCATCTCCGTGTTATCTCTTATAATGTGATTGCTGGGGCTGCAGACATGATGGGGCACCACCTTCGAGGGTTCAGTCGAACAAATTGCCCCCACCCTGGGTACTCATTTTAAAGCCTAGGACTTATTCTATCGATCACTGGTGGCGGAATCTCTAAAACAACAAACAAACAACGGTTGTAAAGCAATGTTGACGGACAAACAAAAAGACACAGATACACACAGATACACACAGATACACACACAAATACACACTCACACAAACATATACATATACTCAAGTGTATGTAACGGAAACGATCTCGCCATAGTAGTTACACTCAAAACGAATCACCGCCGTCTCAATTTGACATTCGAACTTACAATTAGCTTCCATGTTGACACCAACCAGAGCAGATCAGCGATCTCTTCGCGATGCAAATTGATCGTGATGATAATGTAAAACCTGACATTTCTTTAGAGCGTTAATATGCTTTTGTGCTAACCTCACAAATAATGTTAAGAAACTATTCTGTTTAACGGCATTTTGTCCAGTTCGGCATTATTTTGTGTTTTAAAGAAAGCACATTGTAAAAGAACAGATAGAGAAACAAAAGAATTCAATTGTGATGGTAATTAAAGAATAAAAAAAGACATTGAAATGAGATTCTAAACCATTCTGTTTTTTTCTTGTTGATATTTATTTTTTATTTCTTTAATTTTAATTTGAATAGCCACGGGAGAATATTCCAGAAAAATGTTGCCTTGCTTTTAGACATGTAAATTCCTTATTTTATTTTTGTCTTTTGTCTGTTTTGTAGCCGTTTTTCTTTTTCCTAGTTTCTAAATTATCATCTGTTTTATGTGCAGAGAGAAGAATACTAGCTCTATCCAAAATGAAATAAAAGTGGGGTTGCAGCAGAGCATAGGTGGTGCTTTTCGAAGCATACGGTGGCCTGAGGAGAAAAAGTCTTACTTCTTGTGAGATGCTAACAGGAAGTAAGAATTCTCATATCTAAATATGACCGAAACACCATTGGCTACTTAGCTGTAAGCAGGTAACATCGAAACAGGAAATTACAATTATGTTTATTATTTTTACCTTTAAAGTACATACGTTAATGATCCAACAAACGCCTGTTCACTGGTATGCACACACACCCACACACACACACACACACACACACACACACACACACACACACACACACACACACACACACACACACACACACACACACACACACACACACACAAGCAAACAAACACACACGTATATATATTTATTTGTGTATGTGTGACGTGACATAAATTTAGATAGATAGATACTTGCTTACCAATATACATACATACATATGTACACACATACCTTGCTCTATACATATTACAGGTTCAGATTTATACCTGTGATTTTTGGGGCACTGGGATATGTAACATACTGCCTAAATACCAATCTTCAGAAATTAGGCTTCTCAAAACCAGAAAGAAGAAAGCTAATTCGAAAACTATAGATCCAATCCAACACTCTAACTGTAAACATCTGTAAAACATTCCAAAAGCTTAGCATTTAAAAATATATGAGCATATCTAGATACGTAACTATATGCATGAGAAGACATACATAAAACAAAGCATACAAAATGTGCACGTATACATACATACATGCATACATACATACATGCATACATACATAAATACATATAAAAATACCCTGTTGTCGATGTTGAAATTTCAGCAAAGGAGCCTGGATCTAGGTTAGAAACCGGTTCTTTCTCTGTTGGCAAGAAATCTTGAAGCAAATCTCTACAATGACATAAAAACGTATGTAGATATATGCATACATACATACATACATACTTGAATACGTACATACACAAAAACATACATATATGCATACATACCTACAGACTATATCACACGAACTACAGCACATGTCAAGTGGCCTATACGTTACGCTGTCGTATCCAGTAACACATGAAACAAATTAACATGTTATACGATCGAAGAAAAATCAAATTTAGACTTTGGAATTTATCACTCACAGAATGGAATTGAAGTTTTCGCTATCAGTGTTTATTTGATGAAATATAAGCTGTAAAGTTGGAAAATTTGGCGCACTGCAGACATGTTGTTATTTTCTCGCTTTGATATTGCTATGCAGCGCGTCTGTTATCCGTGTTTCTATGTTTGTTTGTTTTTTCGCTTGAAATTGTATTATGTCCAAAATAAACTTGTTTAGGTGTAAAATTATGTAATTTCTGTCCCGCTTAGTATATAAGTGTGCAAATGTATATTCATATTTCT
>NC_069005.1:2572382-2574772 GCF_001194135.2 Octopus bimaculoides | reverse complement strand
TATATATATACACACATATGTACGTTGGTATGTATATTCGTATATATATATATATATATATATATATATATACATAGAGGGAGAGAGAGAGAGAGAGAGAGAGTTAGATAGATAGATAGATAGATAGATAGATACATACATACATACATACATACATACATATCTTTAATGAAATGAAATGTGGAAAGAAAGAAAGAAAAAGAATAAATAGTTCAAAGGAAAGAAAAATTAACCTAAAAATTCACAAAACAAAAACCAAAAAAAAAAGAAAAAATCACGATATTTATTTGTTTCCAGTTAAATTATTTAAAGTAAATTTAGTTTGACAGAGACTCGGCGGTGAGTGCTTTCTGGGGTGAATTCAGAGAGATCAATCCATGAAATGTGTTAGAAACATAATACAAAAGTATATTGTACGATATATTATTTCTCTTATATAAGCTGACAGATTGTACTAGTTGGCAAAAACCAAAGCCTGCACGTTGGTTTTATATTGTAAATTACAAGAGACAGCAAAGTTGGTGGGATTGTATGTACGATGGCGAGTTTGGTCGGCTCGCTTCATGTCTCTGTCTATATATGAGATCGCGTATATGTGTCTGCGTGTTCGTACGTATGAATGAGTGAACGAATGAATGAATGAATGAATGAATGTATGTATGTATGCGTGATATTATGAAATGTGTGTGCGTGTATGTGTGTATGTATGTGTAGGAATTGTTGTGCGAATTTATATTTTTGTGTGACATGCGAATGTGTATTTGCATATGTGTGCTTTTCGATACGTTTGTGTGAAAGTGCAAACGGGCGCAAATGTACTTTTTTTCTACCCTTCTTGTGCGTGTATCCATGTATATGTATATATCTTTATAGATACACACGTACATTTATGTGTGTGTGTGTGTAAATGTGAGCATGTGTAAGTATGTGTGCGTATGTATGTTTGGATGGATGGAGGAATGGAGGGCGGGTGGGAGTTAGGGATATTTATATATGTATATATATATGTGTGTATGTGTATGTGTGTGTGGGTGTGTGTGTGCGTGTGTGTACGTATGTGTATATCCACATAGATATGAGAATATATGCGTATATACATCGATGTATATCTATCTGCATATACGAATGTATCTATTTATAGCAAATATCATTATCTGAATACCATCGTACATTATGCATTATGCTCCGCGTTAATGGCGCCAGCCTTTGACGTTTCCTTCACAGGTGGAACAATTTTACTTCGATGAAAATAATAATTATCGGTTTATAGTCTTTGATTCGTTCTATTGCGGCGAGATGGCAGAATCCTTTGCACGCTGGGTAAAATGCATAGCGACATTTCGTTCACCCTTGCGTCCCGAGCCCAAAATTCGCCAAGGTCTACTTTGCCTTTCACCCTTTCGGAATCGATAATATAATCACGAGTCGAGCACTAGAAGCTATGCATCCTCTTTTGCCCAAAATCGTTAGCCTTGTACCACATAGTTCCATGTTCAGTCCTCTTGCATGGCACCTTGGGCAAGCGTCCTCTACTATAGCCTCGAGCCGACCAAATTGTCGTCATGAGTGGATTTTGTACATGGAAATTTAAAGAAGCCTGTCCTATATAAATATATATATATATATATATATATATTGTGACTGTCTCATTAAGTTGACAACATACCATCACTTTATATATACACTTATAAACTATTTTTACAAAAACGTCACAAAAACACAAAACAGTGACACCGAGAGTTTCATGTTCTAGTTCGTCGGGTAGATCAAAATTGCCCGACGAACCGAAGCGTCAAACTCTGATCAACGGTTTTTCTGATGTATTTCTGAGCTTCTTGCTGTTTTATTAATAAAGCATATCACCCTACCTGCGGTATTCAAGTACTAATTTTCTCACCTTGTTTCACATTTATGTGGTTATTCTGGTATATATAACACATGTTCATATTTATGTGTGTTTCTTTTTCTGTCTAATTCTCCCCTCCACCACCACCACCACCATTGCTTTAAAGCCGCCGCTCGTGTGTTTACATACACATAGCCTAGCATTTCGGCAAAAGAGAGCGATAGAATAAGTACTAGGTTTACACAGAAACATGACGTGAGGTCGGTTTGTTCCACTAAGAATCCCACCAAGACAGTGCTCCAGCATGGCCGCAGTCAAATGACTAAAACAAGTGAATGAGTAAATGAATAAAAGAATAAAAGAATAAACATACACCTACACAAACACACACATAACATATACATATATATATGACATACATACACCCCCTCTCTCTCCCTCTCCGTCTCTCCTAGACATACACGCAGGCGCACGTGCATATGCATACACATACATGTAAGCAGACACACGTCTTTGCGTGCATGCAAGTTCAAATATATATATA
>NC_069005.1:2571586-2572175 GCF_001194135.2 Octopus bimaculoides | reverse complement strand
ATATATATATATATTATATTATATTATATTATATTATATTATATTATATTATATATATATTATATATATGTGTGTTTGTGTGTATTATATATATATACATATATATAAAATATATGTGTGTGTGTGTGTTAATGTGTACGTGCATGTATGGTTAAAATAAATGTTTATGTACATTTAATTTGTGGTTGTGTCTCTTCATGTGTTTGTTTGCGAGATGGCTTCCATAACTCTGTATGGTTTATCCAAAGAGGATATAGTCGCTAGATTTCAAGTATCGCATCTTTAGCAAGATGGAGTCAAGAATCGCCACGTCCTCTTAAAGTTCCATACACTGAAGGAGTTGATAATCAGTATCGGAAGCTAATGATGCACTAATTATACGTCGTTACGCTTTACTAGTTCTTTATAACTCACTGAACTGGGCCACGAAATGTTAAGTGCCTTGGCATTGAATACACAATGTCGATGAGAGAGTGTGTATGAAGTGCGTATGGACAATTGCAGTTGATCTCCGTTTTCAAAGCACTCGTAAACACACGGTTCATACATACATACATACATACATACATATGCATATATATATATATAT
>NC_069005.1:2568043-2570893 GCF_001194135.2 Octopus bimaculoides | reverse complement strand
ATATATATATATATATATATATATATATATACTCATACATCAAGAGCTGTGCACGCGCATAAACATACTCATTGGCCTTTATTTCCCAGATAAACGCTTCCATCAGCGTACGTCACACATTTGCGCATAACATACACATGCATATTTGCATACACAACAGTACACACATTATGAGACACACACCAACACACACCTTGCTTTGCACAATTGCATATATATATATATATATATATATATGTGAGGTGTGTGTGTGTATACATTTATATATGTGTGTATGTATATACTTACACATACTTTTATGTACACTCACTGGTATAATAACTTATATATACCTCTGTCGACACACAACAGCTAACGTACTTAAAGTAATGTGCGCACGCACGAATACACACACTTTATTGTACTCGCGTCTCATACATAATATATGTGCGCGCTGTGTGTATGTGTGTGTGTTTGTGCGCCTGTGTGCGAATGCAAGTGTGTGTGTGTGAATGGGAGTTTGTGTGTGTGCATGTGTGTGTGTGTGCGTGTTTGTTTGAACTTGTGAATACACACACACACGTGCGTTGAGCACACACACAAACACACACTCACACACACACACACATGCACAGAGAGAGAGGCAAACTACGTGTAATTAAGAAGTATACGCTCACGCATGCGCCTTTCACGTCTTTCCGTCATTGGACTGAGGCCATGCTGAAGCATCACCTGGAGGGATTTAATCTAAGAAATCCAACCCAGTACTTAATCTTTTTGTTCTTAAGACTGGAAATCATTTTATCGCAGTCTTTTGGACGAAGCGGTAAGTAAGAAGGACATTAACAAAACAACACCGGTTTTCAAGCGCTGGTATGAGCCAAACACGACACAAACACGTACCTACTTACACATGTACGTATGAGGGAGTGTGTGTGTGTGTATGCGTGTGTGTGTGTGTGTGTGTGTGTGTGTGTGTGTGTGTGTGTGTGTGTGTGTGTGTGTACATTTGACGAGCGACTTTGAAGTTTCTGTCGATCAGAAATCCATTCTGAAGATTTTGGTCGGCCCAGAACTACAGTGGAAGACAATTGACCAAGGTGCTGCCCATGAGAATTGACCCCAATACCTCATAGTTGAGAAACCAGCTTCTTCTCCACACAGCCATCACTGGATGGTCATATACAGGCATTACTGTACGTGCATACAAACATACATACACACGTGTTGAATTACTGCGTCTCGTCAAACTTGATTTCCACAATTGCAATCGATAATTGACACAGAATTGCATTTGTGCTATTCTGTAGGTCGAGGTCATGCATGATGGAATAGGTTTATGGTGAGTGCATTATTGCGTTAACGCTTTCGGTTCTATTCACGTATCTCTCTTGCGTCTGATAAACTATTAAACGACTCTGATGTTTAGAACTAGACTTCAATTTTATGGACGAGTGCCTGCCATTATACTTAATTTAGGGAGGCAGGTAATAATAATAATAATAATATTAATAATAATAATAATAATAATAATAATAATAATAATGATGATGATGATGATAATAATAATCCTTTACCTGGAGGCACAAGGCATGTTAAGTTGATTACGTCGACCTCCAGTGCGTAACTGGTACTTAATTTATCGACCCCGAAAGGATGAAAGGCAAAGTCGACCTCGGCGGAATTTGAACTCAGAAGTTAACGACGAGCGAAATACCGCTAAGCATTTCGTCCAGCGTGCTAACGGTTCTGCCAGCTCGCCGCCTTAATAATAAAGATATTATGGACTCGTACAAAGTTTGAAATGTTTCCAAAGGAATTTTTGTTCATTTTTTGAGCTAAAACATTCTCCAGTTCTTGTAGTGATGATGGTAGAGGATATCCGCTCCTAACTATTTTTCTAAAATGCACCATTAAATGTTCAAAAATATTGAAATCTGGGGACTGTGGTCCCTAGATAAGATGTTCAACTGCACTAGAATGTTCCTCGTGTCATTCAGTAACAATTTTAGCTGTGTGAATTGGTGCATTATCACCCTGAAAGATTGCGTTTCCCTTCGAAAACAGTTCCGCAACCATAGGATGAATTTGATCAGATAAAATGATTAAATAGTCTTGACAATTAATTCTGCCATCAAGGGAAACCATTGGGTCGGCGGATTTCCAAGATATAGCACCACAGATCATCATAGATTCTCCTCCTTGTTTAACTATTGGAAGAAGGCAGTCTGGGTCAAATGCTTCATTTGACGGTCTCCACACGTATATTCGGCCGATGGTCGGAAATAAGGTAAAGAATGACTCGTCCGAGAAAATAACATTTTTCCACTGATCTGGGAACCAATTTTGTAGGTTTTTACTCCACTCTAAGCGCTTTGCAACGTTTGTTTTTGAATGTAGTGGTTTTCTGATTGCAGCCCTCCCCTGAAATCTAGTTTTGTGCAGCTCCCGATGAACAGTTTTTTATGGAAACTGGGTTCTGGAGGTGGTCATTAAGCTCTGCAGTAATTTTGAGAGCTGTACTTCCTTTCTAACTCTTCCGACGGTCCCTATCTGAAAATTTGGGTTTCCTTCCGGAGTTTTGTTTCGAGGAGGAGATGTTCCCCTTCTGTCTTAAAGGCTGGCATTACCTTCGAGACAGTACTTCTTGATACACCAAACATTTCGACTATTTTTGTTAAGCTAGCGTCTGCCATACGAGCACCAACAAGTCCGATAGATTTGTCATTTTAATGAATTTTAATTACCTAAAAAGAAACAGCAATTTTAGCAAAACATATTAAACAACACTAATAATACATAAAAATCATAAGAATAAACAAGCTTTTGACGGTTTTATAGATATTTCAGAATTATGATGCTAGGTGTTTC
>NC_069005.1:2565268-2567235 GCF_001194135.2 Octopus bimaculoides | reverse complement strand
AGATAGATAGATAGATAGATAGATAGATAGATAGATAGATAGATAGATATTATATATATGCATTATATATATATATATATATATATATATATATATACATATCTTTTTAGATACATATCTTTTTAGATACATACATACATGCACAGCTACCTGTATCCGTCTTTCATATTCTGTGTATATATATCTATATAAATGTATGCGTACACACATTCACACATAGACACATACACATAGATTTATAATATATATATAAATGCATATATGTATGCATATACACTCATTAATATATATATGCATATATATATATATGCATGTACGTATATATATGTGTGTATGTGTGTACGTGGGTGCATGTGGGTATGAGTGTATGTGTGTGTATATGTGTGCAGGTGCGTGTGTGTGTATGTGAGTATATATGCTTGTGTGAATACGTATGTATCCTATCAATTTATATAACTGTATCACGGGAATCTTCATAATATGTTTACATAATCATTCCCTTGGTTTATTGTCTTCTCCGTCATTCTATCATTCTATCCCTGTAGTCGTGTACACACACACAAAATAAATACATGCACACACACACACAAGCATGCACACATATCTACACTTATACACCTAGAACGTACCAGCATATAAACTCGCCTGCACATACACACATATACGTGAAGTTTCTAGCACTCACGCAGCCGTTCCATCTGTCTTAACTTGGACGACTTAAGAATGGAAGCAAACAACGCGTATGACATAGTCAATTATCGTAACGTAATAAGCCAAACAGATTGAGAGACAGCCATATAAATAAACACATACACGTATACGTACGTACGTACACATATACAGTTACATTTACTTATACATATAGGGGCAGGAGTGGCTGTGTGGTAAGTAGCTTGCTTAACAACCACATGGTTCCGGGTTCAGTCCCACTGCGTGGTACCTTGGGCAAGTGTCTTCTACTATAGCCTCGGGCGGACCAATGCCTTGAGAGTGGTTTTTGTAGACGGAAACTGAAAGAAGCCCGTCGTATATATATATATATATATATATGTATATATATATATATATATATATATCGAGGCCGTGGTTGAAGCCGTTGGTGATTTAATTGAATAGATGTACTCTTCTGTATTAGAAGATATTAGTATTGAAAATATATCTGTTAAAACGAGATATCGGTGTTATTTTCATTTTTCCGTAATTTAGACAGCATTTTATTCACGCGCACCCTGTATATATATATATATATATATACATGTATGTGTATGTGTATGTGCGTGTCTCTATGTGTGTGTGTGTTAGTGCGTGTGCGTGTGCGTGTGCGTGTGTGTGTCTGTGCGTGTGTGTGTGTACACATGCATGTATATATTCAGAAACGAAGAGTCATAGAGAAAATGGGACGTCGAGGTAAGCATGTGTTTCTAGAAAGCGAAAGAGAGAGAGATAGAGAGCGCGGAGTGATGAATAAGTGGGTGTCGGGAGCGGAGTGCGTACTTCGGTTCCGAATGCCATTTTGTTTGGTAATGCATCGAAGACTTTCCATTGCTGCCGTAGCACTGTATGTGACTGAACCAATAAGTACTTTTATCAATTCTATTAGTAATAATACCTTATAACTTTTGTTAAACAAGCTTTCTTTCCGACCAACCTCATCAAACGAACCCCGTCACTCACCCAAAACTACTGCCTCCCTAACATTCTTGCACTCTATGTCTGGTTATATCTTTGTCTTTCCCTTCTCTCGCTCTCTCTCTCTCTCTCTCTCTCTCTCTCTCTCTTTCCCTCTCCCCCTTTTGCTCTTCTTTTTCGTTTACTCTTTCTATCTCAGAGACTCTCATTGTGTCTTATATAGATATTTGTATATAATCATATATATATATATCTATATATATATACACTTACATGTGGTGCGAGAGAGAGAGAGAGAGAGAGAGCGGTGAGAGAAATCTATATATGCATATATATAT
>NC_069005.1:2563658-2564278 GCF_001194135.2 Octopus bimaculoides | reverse complement strand
ACACACACACACACACATGCAGAGTTTTGTACAAATCAGTTGTCACTAATGATATTATGAAGCTGACGTGACTCCATTTCGCCGCTGTTTCGTAACTGGAAAAGAGAAAGATTGAGGAAAAGCGAGAAGAGATGAGAGAAGACGCAAAGGGAGAGTGATATGGAATGATAGCAACAATAAGGAGAGAGAAAGAGGGGAGGAGAGACAAGAGACAGAAACGGTGAGCGTTAGGTAAAGATGGAGACATTGAGAAAGGAAGAGAGACGTGGACAGCAAGGGAAATAGTGGGGAAAATACAAGAAGATTTGAAGATAAGAAGATCTAGAAATGCCATGGTTAGTAAGAAAATGTATGAGACAGAGAGAGAGAGAGACGGGGTTTGTGTGTGCGTTATGTGTATGTGTATGCGTGGAGGAGGAGGAGGAGGAGGAGGAGGTGTGAGCGGTGGAGGAAAAGAGCGATAGAGAAAGATGAAAAAAGAGGTAAACAGAATGAGAAAATGAGAAATAGAAACACATTTGGAAGGAAGCAGATGTTCCAATTTTGGTAGTAGGAGGGTGGACAGATTTTATGAAGAGAAAGTGGTTTGTGTGCGATATATGTAAATATATATGTATATA
>NC_069005.1:2562814-2563107 GCF_001194135.2 Octopus bimaculoides | reverse complement strand
ATATATATATATATATATATATATATAAATATATATATTTATAAATGCATATATATGTATGTGTGTATGTCTGTATATATGTATATTTATGCATATATATATATGCGTGTGTGTGTGTGTGTGTTTGGGTGTATTTCTCTGTGTGTGTGTCTGTGTGCATATATGTATGCATAAATACATATATATATGCGCGTGTGTGTATATTTATGCATATATATATATATGGGTGTGGGTCAGTGTGTGTGTATTTATGCAAACATATATATATATATATATATATATATATATATATA
>NC_069005.1:2560943-2562804 GCF_001194135.2 Octopus bimaculoides | reverse complement strand
TATATATATATATATATATATATATATATGTATGTATGTATAAGAGCGTGTGTGAGTGTGTGTGTGTGTGTGTGAATGTGTGTGTTATATTTACGTATACCCACATATATTTACACGTATATGTATGCGTGTGTGAGAGTGTGTGTATGCATGTGTACTTGTGTGTGTGTGCATGTACGCATCAGAACCAGTTAATGCCGGAGCACCTGCGAATTTGTCATTAGAATCCAAATGATTTCGATGCCTTGATATTTAATATAAGATTTATTAAAAATATGAAAACAAATATTTTCTGGATTTGCATTAATATGGATCCAACAATATGTAACGTTAGATTTATTCATTATGTCATTGTTGATGTATACATGCAGTACATACGCTAATTTGAATAGAAAATGAAATACGTCTACATTATTCTCGAAAAATTTTCACGCCTCACTTAACAGAAAATTGTATATAAAATATCGTGTTACTCGCATTTCAATAAACTTAAGTTGAAAGCAAAACAGAGGCGTTCAAACAGAAATATGTAAAGTGATAATGTTCTAAATATTTGGAATATCGCCAAAATAATGTAAATAAATAGCTTTTCTTTTCTACTGTAGGCACAAGGCTCGAATTTCTGAGGGTGTGGTAGTCGATTAGATCAACTCTAGTACGCAGCTGGTATTTGATTTATTGATCCCGGAAGGGATCAGTGAAATTTGAACTCAGAACGTAAAGACAGACGAAATACCGCTAAGCATTTCACCCGGCGTGCTAACGTTTCTTATTTCTTTATTGTTTACAAGGGGCTAAACATAGAGGGGACAAACAAGGACAGACACACGGATTTAGTCGATTACATTGACCCCGCTGCGTAACTGGTACTTAATTTGTCGACCCCGAAAGGATGAAAGGCAAAGTCGACTTGGGCGGAATTTGAACTCAGAACGTAACAGCGGACGAAATACCGCTAAGCATTTCGCCGGGCGTGCTAACAATTCTGCCAGCTCGCTGCCCTACACACACATAATAATAATAATAATAATAATAATAATAATAATAATAATAATAATAATAATAATAATAATAATAATAATAATAATAATAATAATAATAATAATAATAATAATAATAATAATAATAATAATAATAATAATAATAATAATAATAATAATAATAATAATAATAATAATAATAATAATGCAGAATAAATATAAATAAATAGGTAAAAAGGAGACAAATATCTATGAAATCACGAACTATGAAAGTAACGCGAAAAAGCAACATCAAATCCGGAGAACGACAATGACAACAGCGAAAATGGGATTTGAAGAAATGCCTACTCTCCCATATGCATATATGCATACACATACATACATAGATCTTACTGATATATATATCTACCTATCCAGGAGGAGAGATAGATAGATCGATAGATAGATAGATAGATAGATAGATAGATAGATAGATAGATAGATAGATAGATAGATAGATAGATAGATACATAGATAGATAGATAGGTAGATAGATAGATAGATAGATAGCAGGAAAATCTATTAATCGAATGTTGAAGACGGTAGCGTAAAATGGAAATGGGTTTTCTCTCAGACACAAGAATTTTGTAGTTAATGTATCGCTTTATGGACACTAGCATTGTGGAGAATCATTATGTGGAGATTGTCTGTTGTGAACTTTCGGAACTCTTTTACATGGGAATTCCATTAGGTGAAGGAAATAACTACCAGCTGTGACTGGAGTTTGTTGCAGGAATCGGGATAAAGCGGCATTTTAAATTCCCGTACGACGTAACTGCTTTATAAACATTCAACGTTTCCAACTAAATATACACCTACATATCTCCCTCTCTCTCTCTTTC
>NC_069005.1:2559822-2560318 GCF_001194135.2 Octopus bimaculoides | reverse complement strand
ATATATATATATATATATATATATATATATATACATATATATGTGTATGCATATATATAATATATTATATGTGTATATATACACGTATTATTTATACATAAAAGAAGTATAAGGAAAGGAAAAAAATTGTAATTGTAGAAGATCTTTTTAATTCATAATCCAGGTTGGTACAGATCAAACATAAATTCTACAAGTAGTATCGGAATCTAATTAATTTCAACGAAAAAACTATTCTTGAAATAAAAATTAGATTCTTAGTCAGGAATTATTATATATTTAATTCTTTTTCTTGTGTGTTCTAGCCCACAGATTGTGACAATGCTAGGTCAAGAGCAGCGTTATCACTTTTTCATGGATCATTCTGTTGGTTGGCTTTCAGTGATCGAAGGTGTTCGATATTGCTGACCACTTTTGAGATTGTTGCCCCGTTGTAGGTTCATCTGGAACACTGGTCGTATATGTATGTATGTATGTATGTATGTATGTATGTATGTAT
>NC_069005.1:2558169-2559812 GCF_001194135.2 Octopus bimaculoides | reverse complement strand
ATACATACATATATATATATATATATATATACACACATTCATATATATACACTCTCATATAGATACATACGTATGTATGTATGTATGTATATATCTATATATATACACACACACAGAATCACACATATATATATATATAGATAGATACATATGCATGTGTGTATATATATATATATATATATATATATATATATATACACGCGCATATGTATCATGGCATGAAGTATTTCACGATATCTCTCGAATGGTGTTTCAAAGCATTTGCAAACATCCGATCATTAAAGAAGCAACAAGCTTTGATTGGAAGATGAAAGTTTATCGGCCTGAATCTTGGAATAAAGTGGCCTACTACTCGCCCAGTGATCAGAAGTAACGGCGAGTTGGACGTTTACTGCTTTTTCTGCGTAAGTCAGATATATCCATTAAATAAAAATTTCATTAACGTTAACTATAGGAAGCTGTTTTATATAAGAATCTATGTTTTGTTGAGGAATGTCGTGATTGAAATTATTTTCTTTAGAGACATTTCAAGTTTACTGGGGCAACGTGACTTGCAGAAAATACCAATTCTATTTTTGGTAGATATTGAACATCATTAATGGAATAACCATGAAATTTAATTTGGTTGTGAAAGGGTTAAAAATACCACTTTAAGTTACTGAGATCTGCGATGTATCGGATTTGTTGGGATTCAACAGAGATACTAGTGTTTGTTTGTGTGTGTTCACATGTATGTATATTTGTATGTGCTTGTACTCGCGTGTTCTGTATACGTGCGTATGTGTGATATAAAAAAAGCACACGATTACAACGATATTGATGCACAGAGAGAACAATTCGCGTTGTTTGGTAAATAGTATTAAATCAGTTAGACAGTGCTTAATCAGACATGAGCAAATAGCGGCCCGCGGAATTTTCTGTTTGGCACGCCTGGAGAAAAATTACCTGAAACGTTTTCATAGTGCAGTTCGCCTTATGATAAGCCATGGCTCGTGCGGCCCGCTCTTTTAAAACGTTACCAAAGATAATACTACATAATGGATCTTGTAACCCCTTGAAATGGCAGAAATAGCAACCAAATTGTTTTCCATTTGCAGCCTGTCAACTTACAAAATACGAAGGACACATCCAGCAATGTGGCGCTACATTATCCTTGAAAATAAATGTTGTGCTAAATAATCATACAAAAGAAGGTATCGTGCTGAACAAATGGAATTTTATCTTTGGGTCATTAAGAGACTCCAGAAAAAAAATATAACAATAATGTAAGGATCAACAAAGACATAATATCCTAATATTGTCATTCTAGAGAAGTAGCAGACGATTGTGTGTGTCGCGACACGTAGCAGTAATACGCTTCTAAATTTATATATTTACATCTTACAATATAAAAAGCTGTATACACGGTTAGGGACAATGTAGGCTAAGATAGGCGTTAATATACTTGGAGAGACAGAAAAGTAAAAATCGTATTGATTACTTATAAAATACCGTTCAATCACTCGCCTGTTCGATCAGAATTGACGCAGAGACTAAACAACAACGTTGAAAACAAAAATAGTAACGGACAACAATAGTATCAGATATGTATGTATATGTATATATATATATATATATATATATATATATATATATATATATAT
>NC_069005.1:2556843-2557544 GCF_001194135.2 Octopus bimaculoides | reverse complement strand
ATATATATATATATATATATATATATAGTACAAAGATAGATATGTTATTGAGTTATGCAAGCGTTAAATGTAAAAATAAAACAAATGCCGATGGTGCAACGCCGCCATTTCAACGGCGAATGTACGAGACAAAAGATGGCCGATACTAAATACACTAAAATACTCTTAGGCCGATACCTTTATGGGTTCGGTCTATGTAAATTGCGCGCCCTTTCAACATGAAATATAGATATAATTTCACTTCCTAATAGACTGGTAGACTAATATATCTGGTTTGTATTCCACACCATGTTTCACATTCAATAGAAAGTCTTGTGTAGCGCTGAGAAAATGGTTGACAACAGTTTCTCCATCGCATTAATTTTTTTGTCTTTCTTTTAGATTTTATTTTACTCTTTAGCGAAACTCTAAAACCAAAACCAAAGAGAATTTATCGGCATTTATTCTCAAAAGCATACATCTTTTCAACCTCAGTTCTATTTATTTGTCACTTCTTTCAAATTCTCTAAAAGAAACACCAAAAATAGTGTTTGTTTTTAAGACAGAAAGATACACACAGGGAACAACAATAAACAGACACTTGAACGCATTAAGACATCTATTGCTGTATCTATCTTACTTATCAATCAATCAATCTATCTATCTATCTATTTCTATCTATCGATCTGTTGCTATCTATCTATCTATCTATATATATAGAT
>NC_069005.1:2555145-2555860 GCF_001194135.2 Octopus bimaculoides | reverse complement strand
TATATATATGTATATATGTGTGTGTGTGTGTGTGTGTGTATGTGTGTGTGTGTATTTATATATGTACGTACACTACACACACGTTGGTTGATATATAGAAGATAAAGAAACAAAAGGCAGGGGGAAAGTGAGAGCCTGTGAGATTGAAAAAGGCATTGATAGATTTAGTGTCATGCGTATACTTTACCGCAAATAGATATCGATTAGTCAAGAATATTGATAAATCGTGCCCGTTGAAAACATTTACACACAAAACAAAAATAATAAAACAGCCAAAACAAAAATACTAAAACAACTACAACAACAGCAACAACCATAACCAATATAACAATAAATTGAAAAAGACAAAGAATGTAACTCCATAAAAAAGAAGGGCTGATGTCCATAAATATATATATAAAAAAAGACAAAAAGACATATATAGACAAGGACGAATATCACACAGCATACAAAGGAACGTATACACACATGAACAGATGTATACACACATATTCATACGAACCAAAGACATACGGAACGGTATTCCTGCCGTAAACATGGAGAAAAGACCATTAGCAAAGATATACAAAAAGGAGCGTACGAGAAATAAAAAAGAAAGAAAGATAAAAGCATAGAAGCCAGGCATTACACTACACATTCACAAATACGTGCGACTATATGTGTGCATGTATGTGTGTATATATATATATATATATATATATATATATATATATAT
>NC_069005.1:2553101-2554479 GCF_001194135.2 Octopus bimaculoides | reverse complement strand
TATATATACAGAGAGAGAGAGAGGGAGAGAGAGAGAAAAAGAAATAAAGCGAGAGAGAGAAAAACTGAAAATATTTACATGGTCAATCGATATTTATTTATTTTTAGAACAAGTTTACGTGGAGTACAAAAGGGAGTACATGGAGTATTTCATGTCCGACGGCTGTTTCTTTGGGTTCGGAATTGAGTCATACTTGTAATGACACATGGAGTGAGCAAAAAGTCAAGAATATGCAAACAGTAATGAATGCATGGAAACATTAACGTAAATCCGACTTCCGTCTTCAGGAGGGAGAAATTGATATAAATTATATAAATTAATATAAATTATGTATAAAAATGTATATAAATAAATGTGAAGTTGAATGGCATAGTGTTCAGGCTATTGTACTCACGTTCGGATCTTATGTATTCCATTCCTTTACTTTTGTATATTTATATAATCATTAGATTATTAGCAACGGAAATTGTTTGTGTAGCGAATGTCAACGTGTACATCCAAATTAACATGGACGTACAGAGAAAACTCCATTAACTGCGGTGTTCGTACATATCTCTTATAGACGAATAGTGTTAAAAAACACAGAATAAATATTTTTACATATCTAGACACATATGTGTATATATGCGTGCGTGTGTCTATGTATGTGTGTATTAATGTATAGATATCTATGTAATGTAATATAGTACACATACACACGCACATGTCCACTCACAAATATATACATATATGGAGATGCTTGTATAGGAAAGTACTTAGCAATTCGTTTTTTCAAAGCGATTAGCAAGATAGCATAGAAAATGCGAGTAGATATAAAATAATCCGTTTCTGAGAGCCAGTATATCGATCCATAAATAAAGGCAATACGTGGAAACTCTTGCGTGTGAAGTTAATTCAATGTCAACTTTTTATTTCTTAATAGAAATATGTTATTCTCCTTAAGTTTATTGATTGAAAACTGCAGATAAAAACAAATCGCAATGTTATACATTAGAAAAATATTGGCAAGCTGGAGGAATCGCTAGCACGGCGGGTGAAATGCCTAGCAGTATTTCGCCCGTCAATACGTTCTGAGTTCAAATTCCACCGAGGTCGACTATGCTTTTCATCCTTTCGGGGTTGATGAAATAAATACCAGTTGAACACTGGGGTCGATGTAATCGACGCATCCCCACCGCCCCCAAGAAAAAAAAAGCAGCAAGCTGGCCGAATGGTTAGCACTCCGGGTTAAATGTTTCCCGGCATTTCGTTGGTCATATATATTTTATTTTATTTTCTCTCCCTGTTTATTTCTGTGTTCCTTTCTGTCGAAGAGCGTAGGCTCGAAACGTAAAAGACGTTTTCACTTCCCGAGCGTTAAACTAATACATCTGTTTGT
>NC_069005.1:2551476-2552319 GCF_001194135.2 Octopus bimaculoides | reverse complement strand
TATATATATATATATATATATATATATATATATATGTGTGTGTGTGTGTGTATGTATATATATATATATATATATCCATATATTACACGACATATACGTGTGTGTGTGAGTGTGTGTGTGCGTCCATTTATCCAACATCGATTGGCAACCGTTATTGGTTTGTTTACTTCTCTAAACTAAGCTGTTCGGTTAAAAAGTTCACAGTACCAGGCTTCGAAAAACTAAGTACTTGAAATCGATCCGTTCGTACCGAGACAATACGTACAAATATTAAAAAGTTGTTCGATTAAAAACTTCATGGCGGTACCCCCCAGCATGGCCGTTATGCAATGACGCGAGCAAGTAAAAGTTAAAAAAAGATACAATCTATGGTCTTTGATGAATTTCGCCATGTTATCGTTTCGTTGTAATGGCGTGTGTGTAATCATTTTGCAGCTAAAAGTCTCGTTCAAATACAGAATTGACCAGTTAGCAGGTGAAATATAATTCTCAGTTATTCGCATTAGTTCGATATTATATTCTGATCGTTTGTTTAGCTTATCAAAAGACTGCATGAGAATAATGCATTATATATTTTTTCATATATTTTATTTCTATTTTCCAACATATTTCGGCTTTATTGATCCACACGAAAAGAGTTTCAAATAACATCAATGCTTGACCAGTTTTGGACATAACTCCACCGGTTTCACACACATACTCACACACACAAACACACACACACACACACGCACATACAAACACGCACTCTCTCTCTTTCTCTCAATCATTTTCACTCTCTCTCTGTCGCTCCCTCTCTACACCTCGCTCTCTATATTTACATATCTCTTTATATATATATAT
>NC_069005.1:2550214-2551177 GCF_001194135.2 Octopus bimaculoides | reverse complement strand
ATATATAATTATACATATATATATATACATATATATATATATATATGGATATATACATGCACACATATATGTGAATTGTGTGTGTGTGTGCGTGCGTGTACATTTATCAAACCCAGACGCATTGGAATAATGTAATGGTATGGCATATTTTTCATAAAACGTTTCTGAAACAATAAATGTGATACGTGTATCGACTTAATAAAAATATACGTGCTATGTGCAAATTCGTTGAATGTCGTGTCGACTACACTTATTTTTTCCTCGTCACTTGCTCTCTATACAAAGTCATTGTGCAAAATAAAATATCTTACATTATATGGGACAGTGAGCAGGTCGGTTTCTGGTTGTAATCACAACCGACATGATAGCCATGGACATAGTATTGAAATTTTGCCATTAAAACGTTTTATGTTGCCCATGGGATATACGGTTTCATGTGATTCCTGAAAAACAAAATGTGTAACGGAAAATGTTCTTTTCTCCAATCGCATTTGCCATTTCGCTGATACCTACAAATATTCGATGTAACAAGATGGCATTTTGCTCGAGTCCCAATGTTAAGATGAAAGCGTTCCGCCCTTGATCCTTCAAGCAGTTAAACCGAACATTCAAGGCCCAAATATTCTACTTGTTTTAAGTTTAAACAGGGCAGTTCCAGCCTCTCATGCGTGCCCTATAATTCCATTCTCAAAATAAACAATCAGACCATCAAAATCTTGAAGCTACGAGACACTACAACACTGACCCAAGATAATGTGAATAAATAAGCAATGTGACAAGTGAGGCACTGTGTCCTTGAGCAAGACACTTTATTTCACTTTGATCCAGTCTACTCAGTCGGGTAACAAATGAGTTGTACGTGTATTTCAAGCTGAGTCTCCCTGAGAACTGCGTTAGGAGCACGCGTGTCTGTGGAGTGCTCAGTCATTTGTATATATATATATATATATATATATATATATA
>NC_069005.1:2549544-2550204 GCF_001194135.2 Octopus bimaculoides | reverse complement strand
ATTACAGCCCTCTACTTACTATATTTTATACATATATATATGGGGGGGGGTATTTCATCGTAGTTTCGATCTACGAAATTCTACTAAAAAAATGTGACATTAATGGTATTCAGTGATATCGAACGTGGGATCACTTGGTTGCCAACCAAAGCGGCTTGCAGCACAATTTGGACTTCGCTTAATGTTCCTTGAGTTCATACACCTCCAATTTCCCAAACAACTTGTACAATCACTCTGTCCCTCGTACTCTGTATTCTCTATGACTGCAATTTCTGAGAATTATGAACTTCTTTTCATTTGGACACACATGGTAGTCTCAGTGTGTGTGTGTGTGTGTGTGTGTGTGTGTGTGTGTTGGTGTGTGCGTGTGTCTATATGCTTGTGTCCGTGTGTGTGACTGTGTATTTGCTTTGGAAGAGATTCTTGGAGGGGGAGCATTCGTTGCGATTTAATCTCATTCAACGCTAAAAACATTAAACTCTGGGAATCTATTTTAGAGCGTCTACAGATACCACAACAAGACTAACTGAATTTCTCTGTTTCAGAAGAATAATTACATACACATGTTCATACATACATATATACATACATACATACATGCGTGTGTGTATATATATATATATACATACAGATATATACGTATATATCCATATATATATA
>NC_069005.1:2543904-2549007 GCF_001194135.2 Octopus bimaculoides | reverse complement strand
ATATATATATATATATATATATATATATATATATATATACAGACAGATATACAACCATACACATGCACACAAACACACACACATATAATATATATATATGCATACACAGATATAGAGATCAACATTCGCGTGTGTATGTATGAAGCTAGATTTATATTAATTCAAACCCCTTGCTGTGTAAATAATTACATAGGTTGTATGGCTACTAGTAAAATAGCTTATAACTTCTAAAGTTCCTTCTATCTTTGATTGATTTCAAGAGGTACGACTGACAAATATAGTCATGTCAGAAATTAAATGTGAAATTATTCTTGCGGCTCTATAACACGGTGATCATGATATTAAACTAGTTGGCCATCGTCAAGTTCGGTACCATTTGAAGCGGATGTATTCTTTGACTGACACCGTCTCATTGTATCTATTTAAACCCAGATAAATTAATTTGATCATATCGAACGTTATATAACACACCATACAGCGATTAGATTAAATGATAATGAATAAGAAAGTAGTTCAGAACTCCATCAATAACTGTGTTCTATGGACATCAACCGCCGTGCTCCCGGGAAAGTAATTTTTGTCCAGTAATTAAATCTATACTTGTACTGAATTAATTATTTCGCTATTTTATGTTTTTACTTGTTCCAGCTCTTAGAATGCAGCCATGCACCGGTAACTTAGCGGTTCACCTCAAGAGACGTATAGAAAAACAAATTATGTGTTAGAAAGCAAATAGGGTCCATTTCCTCGACTAAAACCCTTCAAGGTGGTGCCCCATCATGGCCGCACTCAAGTTACTGCAAGAAATAATAAAAAATAACGGTAATGTATTGTACATACAACATGATCAAACTTTATTACAGACACACACACACACACACACACACACATACGCATACACATAAACATACACACACATGGACACATACGCACACAATTACACACACACATAGACACACATACATACACTCACAAATACATATAAACACACACACACACATATGCACACAGATGCACAAACACAGACACACGCACACACGCACACACACACACACACACACGCGCACACACCAAGCGTTTGCTCCAATCTCGCGCTTTGTTTCGTTTTTCGTTTATGACGTAATTTTGAGCAGCTGCACTTGTCATTCATATTTGTATAAGCGCCGATATCCATCCAGAAACTTCGATTGCGCAAGTGAAGACATACTATGTACGTAAAAAGATAGATAGAAAGAAAGATAGATAGATAGATAGATAGATAGATAGATAGATAGATAGATAGATAGATGAGCAATACCATGCGCATGAGAGTACGAGTGCATTCTCATGCATACAAGCGCATGCACAGCAGAGATAATCAAATATATAATAATGCCAATCGATGTTACTATAGCGCCATCTGGTTATTTCATTAGTTTTCATCGTTAAGCACATTGCCATTATTTAAATACGTGCACGTGCGCATGCGTGCGTTTATGTATACGTGGATATGTCGGTGTGTGTGTGTGTGTGTGTGAACACTCACTCACACACACACACACACACACACATACACACACACACACACACACACACACACACACACACACATATATATATATATATAGATATATATTCAAAAATTGCTACACTGAGAGAATATTAGGCTTTTATCGATATTTTAAATGGAATGGCGTGAAATTAAACTACACGGATATAGAATTTAAGTTGAAAAACAAACATATGTATATATACAGATATATATGTGTGTGTGTGTGAGTGTGTGTGTGTGTGTGTGTGTGTGTGTGTGTGTATGTATGTAAGTATATCCATATATAGTGACACACATAATATATATATAATATATATACACATACATATGCACACACGCACACACATATATATATGCATCTCTCTCTCTCTATATATATATACATATATATCGGTGTGCACATGCATAGATATACATATGTGTATGTGTGTATGTATGTAGGTATTAACTGGTAATGATTCAATTGCGAGTAATGTAAGCATTCATATGAAAATTCGAAAGCATGCATGAGGAAAAAATAATTAAATATTTTCTAAAGCTGGAAGAGGATGAAGCAATGGAGGAAATATGGAACGCTTTTCTCCTGTGATTCCACATGTCTTTCGCTACGCATTCACTAAGTCTAGCAAATTTCGATAACACGTGCTTGCTCTGATGAGAAACATCTGCCTGGAATCATGAGGATAGCTTTATTGTAGATTCTTTTGTGAATTCTAAGACCGTTAGACTGAAGAACTACTGGAATTCTTTCATGAAATACGGTGTAAGATTTAAACCCATCTTAAAAGTTCTGGTTTCAAATCCTGCCAATATGAATTTATTATTGACTAAGTGTTTTTTTTTAAATTTGTTATTGTAATAATTTATACTATTAATAACGCGGCGAGTTGGCGGAATTGTTAGCACCGCAGGCGAAGTGCTTAGTGTCATTTCGTCCGTCTTTACGTTGTGAGTTCAAATTTCGCCGATATCGATTTTTCCTTCTATCCTTTTGGGATCAATAAAAGATGTAGTGCGGTTGAGCACCGAGATTGATATTATCGACTTACACTCTCCCCGAACTTGCTGGCCTTGTGTCAGAATTTAAACAAAATAATGGTTTAAATTTTCATATAAGGTGCCGGCTACGTCGAATACATAGACCTCAACACGTTACTGGTATCTTATTTTTATCGACCTCTTAAGGAGGTCGGTGTTCAGCTAGATGTAAATGAATAACCCTTCAACGGACAACCATCCAGTTCAAGGAAGATGTTGAGATCTCTGTCACTTATAAGCCATGCAGACTGAGTAACCGGCACTATGAATCCTAAACCCAAAGTAAAAACCGAAGAGCATTTGACTCATTCGGGGATTCCATCGGAGAAGGTTTGCCTCCCAGCCGCATCTGAATGCTCATGCCTCAGAAAGTTCTTTTGTAGAAAACATATAAATGCTTATACATGTATGTCTTCCTTCTCCATGCCACCGTCGATGTTCAATCAAAATTCCACTGTTTCAAGGTCGATGCAGCTTGGCATCATGCTGTTGCAAGAATACTCGCAGAACGCAAAAGAATCTTTGGAACAGTTACTGCAAAACTCTTCCCGACAACTTACAGTTAAGTTACTACACTGGCCATGATTTATACGTTTTTTATTGAACCCAAAGGAACGGAAGGACAAAGTTGCCCACGGTAGCAATTGGGCCTGTAGCCGGGGGAGACATTCTGCCTAGTACTGAGGAAAATGAAACCTCCATTCAGTTTATTCATTTATTTATTTATCTAACGGACAAAAGAAATAGAGATAGCACGGATAGTTGGATATAGTTAACATAGAAAAAAAAAGAGGAAGAAACGGTTGGAATTAACAATCAGGACGTAATGTGAAACTTATGGGTGCGTTGTGTCGACAGTATGACAAGTAAATTTGTTGGTTCACTCAAATGCTGAATCTGCTCGGCTAAGAATGAACTTTTGCCCACATTGTATCAGGATGACTATAGTTGGCAGACGAAACGAGTCCAATATTTTAGGCGTGAGAAGTTTGCTGAAATACTTCAACAGAATTTTCGGAAGCGGTTCAGATTTAGTTGAAGAAGAAAGCGTTACGTCATGTATGAAAGTCCTTGAAAACAAGGAAGTGAGGTTGATATGGGAATTTCCAATACACGAAAAAAAAGAAAAAACCCGAATGAGGAATCGAATATAAAAAGCCGGATATTGTTGTGGTTGATAAGGAGAAGAATGTGTATTTGACATTGGCATGTCGATTTGACACAGGAATCACGAAAAAGCTAAAAAGAAAAAGGCTGAATATTCTATCAGCCTGAAGTATGGAATTCTTTCATGCGAGCACAAAGAGTATAATAAAGTGATGATAGAGCAAACTATAATTGGGGTCTTGAGAGTTGTTATCGAAGATCTGAGAGTAAACTTTGGAAAGCTGGATCGTTATCTGTGTGTGGGCACAATATAGGGGGCTCGTGTATTCGGTCCTGCAAGAACTATCCACGTAGAAGCTAAAGTAAGGAAAGACCTAATCAGTAGAAAGGGAGGTTTATATGATAGGGGACAAAAATAATTCTCGTTCAAGACACCGGACTGCGACATGATGGGAACCGAAATTGAAGTGGTTAATGCATCAATATTGTGAAACAATAGCATAAAAAAAACAGGAGCTAAACAGCAGGATAGCAGCAATAACAACAAGGATAGCTGCAATAACAAAATTTTTCTATCCTTCGAATAGAAAAATCTTAGATTTATAAGCCCTAAAATTCACTCAATAACTGCCCATGGGCATACGGCGTAGTGGTTAAGAGTGCGAGCCACTAATCCCGAGATTCCGAGTTCGATTCCAAGCACTGATCTGAACACACTTTTACTTGTTTCAGTCATTTGACTGCGGCCATTCTGGAGTACCACCTTTAGTCGAGCAAATCGACCCCAGGGCTTATTCTTTGGAAGCCTAGTACTTATTCTATCGGGCTCTTTTTGCCGAACCGTTAAGTTACGGAGACATAAACACACCAGCATCGGTTGTCAAGCAATGGAACTTGCTAAAGCTGTTGGGACAAACCAGTTCTTGGAGACCGAATAGAAAACGGTTGTATTGAGGATGGTCAACGGTCAATGAAAACGATTGCGGTGGTGCTGGTGGTGGTGGTGATGACGATGATGATGTGTACCATTGAACATGATAGATTAGAGCCGTTGTTGTGATAGTGGTGGTAATGTTGGTGGTTGCTGCTGCTGTTGCGGCGGCGGCAATGGTGGTGGTGATATTGAAGATGCTTTCATAATTGGTTTCCACGTGCTTTAGTTAGAGATTGCAGTGTTTTGTTACTGATATTCTTGTAGCTCTTTATTCGTTGCTGCTCTTCCTGCCTGTGGTGGTGGTGGTGGTGGTGGTCGTTGTCGTCGTCGTTGTCTTCTTCGTCGTTGTCTTCTTCGTGGTAGTCGTCATCGTCGTCGGCGGCGGCGGCGTGCCGGCGCCGACGGCAGTGGTGGTGGCGGCAGGGGCGAATTTAGATATATCTGTTGGTTATATTCTTGTAAAATATGGTCTGTATGTGTGTATGTATATATA
>NC_069005.1:2542235-2542762 GCF_001194135.2 Octopus bimaculoides | reverse complement strand
TATATATATATATGTATATATGTATGTATGTACGGATGTATGTATTTATGTATGTATGTGTATGCAAATAAATATTTGCATAACATGGTTATGTATGTGTGTGTGAGCCTGTATATGTGCATATTGATATGTATGTATTCGCACACCCATACACACACACACACACGCACACTCATGCACACATGCACACACATACTCTATTTGCCTAAGATGTTTCTGGAAACTTTAAGAAGCGACAGGTGCTGGGTTGTGCGGTGGACCTCCTGGTTGCAACTAGTGAGGGGATTGCGTTATTAAATGATAAATAGTGAGTAATTTGTTATTAGCGGTGGGTAGAGGTGGGCATGGAATTTGGTAACAGATGTCTGCGACAACTCGCCTACTGTCAGTGGTGGAAGAGGCGTAGCGAAACTTGGTGGTGGTGGTGGTGGTGGTGGTGGTGCTGGTGGTAGTTGTGCTAGTGAGTGTGGTGAAGATTGCGTTGGTGGTTGTCTTGTTTTCGTGGTGGTGGTGGTGGTGATGGGGAT
>NC_069005.1:2540441-2541152 GCF_001194135.2 Octopus bimaculoides | reverse complement strand
GTGTGTCTGTTAGTGTGGGGGGTTTTTGGTGTTGGTCTTTGGACTCTGGCTGTAAACACAAGGTGCCCAACTCGGGAAAGAAAATGGTCAAGCCTCTGTCTCAGGAACTTAACAACCGTATTATTCAAAATATTATTCATATGAAAATAATGGCTATAAAAAACCTTTAGTATTGCCCCTAAGCACTGTTAAAACTGTAGTTAAGAAGTGGTTAGTGCGTGTGGGGGGAGGGGGGGGTGTATGTGTGCATTAAGGGATATCTGTTTTCCACATTTCCATTTGGCATCCATCGTATAACTGTTGCCCCATTGCAGATTGCAGACCGACTGAATAGCTGGCCGGTTGGATGGCTGGATGGCTAGCTCCCTGCATGCCTGCATAGATGAATAAACGGATGAACGGCTGGATGGATGGATGGATGGATGGATAGAACCAGCATGAATGTATACACATCGTTTCTCCTGGGATGATGTAATACATTTACATGGAAGTGTAGAAGGATGGGTCCAGCGTGTGAGAGGGGGGCGAGAGTGGAGGCTTAATTGCGATGGAAACGTGGGAAATCTGGCAACGTTAGGTGTTGTGATGGAGTGTAAATGATTCATTCAGTATGTATTGTGGGATGCTGAGGCGGCGTGGTGTTAATCCAGGAAATGCAGAAAAAGAGAGGGAGAGAGAGAGAGAGGAGGGGAGAAAGAGTTTGAGATGCTG
>NC_069005.1:2539598-2539929 GCF_001194135.2 Octopus bimaculoides | reverse complement strand
TATATATATATATATATATATATATATATATATATGCATGTGTGTGTATGTATATGTGTAAGCAAATGCGTGTGAACGTGTTTGCTTAAATGCGTATTTACATGCATGTATGAATTTATGGGTGAGTTATGTGTGTATAAGTATGCACAAAGTGAGAGAGAAAGAGAGTAAGAGAGACACAGAGAGTGTTAGAGAGAGATAGTAAGTGAGAGAGAGATAGTAAGTGAAAGAGAGATAGTAAGTGAGAGAGAGAACGAGAGACTACAGAGTATATCTTGCGGAGGGTGAATTGATAAACGTGGTGGTGGTGGTGGTGTGTGTGCATGTGTGC
>NC_069005.1:2535012-2539539 GCF_001194135.2 Octopus bimaculoides | reverse complement strand
GGGGGGGGGGGTCAGAGTGTTTATGGATGATGAGCGTGTTGGTGCAGGGTGTGAAAAGAGGGTGGTGCAGATTGTTTGAATGTGGTAAAAGAGAAAATGATTAGCGGGTGTTAGTTATGGAAGCAGATAGATGTGGGTGGTGTATATGATTGCAAGTGTTGGATGCGGGTATAGCAGTATTCGGGTGGAAGATTTTGAGAGTTAATGAACCGATAAGAGGGTGGGTGGGATATCGTGGGGTGGAGGTGTATAGTTGTTTGTATGTGAAGGGATTGGTGGTTTGTCGGTTTGGTTTTTACATAAATGCATTGTATCGGGTGCATGAAAGAAATATGTTGATAAATTGATCGATAAATCAATCGATATGTTTAGATATACAGAGGGATTATATGGAGGATTAGTGTAGGAAATTGAGGTAGATCGATATAGCTGTACATGGATACCTTCATTGGTAGATGAACAGATGGAGTGGGAGAGAAAAGGGGAGATTGTGATACATGTGTTTAGGAATACACACACACACACACACACACACATATATATATATATACATATATATATGTGTGTATATATTGTTAGATAGACAGATAGATAGATAGATAGATAGATAGATAGATAAACAGACAGACAGACAAACAGACATGCAGACAGACAGACAGATAGACAGACAGATAGATAGATAGATAGATTCATATATGAATAGAGGAAGTGAAATTGGTCGATATGCATAAAAACATGTGAATGTGTGTGGTTGTTGGTGCAGTGAGTGTTTATGTGTGCGTGTGTATGAGTGTGTGTGTGTTTGAGTGTCTGTGTGTGCCTGTGTCTCTGTGTGTGTGACCACATTTCTGTTGATTCAGAACTTACAATGAACCAACTGTTTAGTATTTGCAATCACATTTTGCAGAGACCGAATTTATTTAAAATTATATTGCGAACTTCGCATAACAATATATCAATTATATTTAGAAGGAAGCAATTACAGAAAATTATAAAAATATAATTGTGATAAAAAAAAAAATGAATTATATGAAAACATTTCGGTACACATATATTTATATATTGTGGTGTTAATATATTCATAAATTGGCTAGCGATTTTTAAAATGGAAGGAAAACAAAAGAATTAGAATCAAGAATGAAAGAATGAAAGAAACACTGAAAAAAAGATTCAGAATGATAAATAGAAAGATTGACGCATTACTGTCTCGAAAAGACCCCTTTATATTGGTGTGTAACAATATTTTTGGGTAGCGGTAGGACTAGCGACAGTAGGGAAAACTGCAGCATTCATTTCTTTCCAATGTTAAATATTCAGTAATGTTCTTAAGGGGGTCACGATTTGAAACGATGAAATATTTGTGTTAAGGGTTGCCACTAGTGAAACGAATTGATATCGATGAATGCAAGAACGCAAAATTTCGCTTGAAATTGTAAATATGAAGATATTTATTTTATCGTTAAACAAAACAATGTATTGTCGCTAGGCCCAACGGCACAAAAGTAGTTAGACCAAGTTAGAAAGCTCAAATCTTGTATGAGATGATTGTTGGTTCAGTAATGTCAGTAGTCGTGGTTGTGTGATTCTAGTAGGTAACCGGTTTGAGCTGCGTCGTCGTCATTGCCAGTGAAAGAATATCCGTAAATCAACCAGTTAAGTCTAGTTTAAAACAAGTGCCACAACTGACAGCTTGCTCTGAGACAGTTCTTTCTATAGGCACCTTTTTTGTTAAGGGGAAAACGAGTTCGAGGCATGACTTGCTGGTGGGATCATGTTTTACCAATGGTGGCGCGATTGGTCATTTCATTACTGACGTCATCAATAATTGAGCGAATCGCGTTCAAGTTCATACGGTGATTTTCTTAGAGATTAGATTGTCCAGTTGTCTGCTGGTATCATCAATCCCTATCGAAAGAATAAGTCCTTGATTCGATTTGTTTCGACCGAAAGTGGTTCTCCAGCATGGCCGCAGTCAAATGACTGAAACAAATAAACGAATAAAAGAATAAAAGAATTATTATTATCATTATTATTATTATTATTATTATTATTATTATTATTATTATTATTATTATTATTATTATTATTATTAATATATAAAGGATTGAGGTAACTCCTCCAGAAGATATAGAGTCAAAATCAAAAGACGAGTGCCATTGTCATCTAGTGAACGATATTTCTTCTTATTATAAAAAGGTGAAGCTGACGTTAACGGAATTTGAACTCAGAATTTTAAATAAAAACTCAAGAAAATACTACGCGGAATTTGACATGTGAAAGAAGATGCTGCTGCTGCTACTGATGATGATGATGACGGCAACGATGGTGATGGTGGCGGTGGTGATTGTCGTAATGATAAAATTTAACGCCGACAAGAACAATAAAGAAGAAGAAGAAGAAGAAGAAGAAGAAGAAGAAGAAGAAGAAGAAGAAGAAGAAGAAGAAAAAGAACAGCAACAACAACAACAACAGCAGCAACAACAACAACAACAACAACAACTACAACAAGAGTCACAGTTAACAACAACAAGGAGAAAGAGAAGAAGAAAAATGTTGACGATACCGCCAACGCCAACGCCACCGCCGACTGCAAGAACGCACTTTGTGTCAGCGTTCATTAAAAGACAATACACCCTCGAAGATCAGATCAGATATTCTTCTTGTTTCGGGGTCTTTAGAGACTTGTCATATTTTACCGTCTCTATGTATCTCTGTATATGTGTGTGAACTCGTGTTCATGTTGTGCGTGTGTGCGTTTGTATGTTTGTGTGTGTGCGTGCAAAAATGTGTTCGATTGTCTTTGTAAATTTATTTGTAATTATTACATGTTGTTGTTGTTGTTGCTGTTGTGTTTAATGAGGATGTAAACGCTGTTGTTAATGTTATCATGTGTGGCGATATAAACTTGTTTGTTTTCCTGTTGTTCGCCGTATTTTTAACGTTTTCATCTATGCTCTTTACATTTTTTGGTTTTTCAGCCGTGGGGCAATGTAGTTGCTGATTGGCTTGTGTTTTTTTTGGTTGTTTGTTATTGTATTGCGTTGCTTCTGTTTCCGTTGATCATGTCATCGTTTGTCTTATTGTTATTGTCGTTCATGTAGTTGCTTTTTCTGTTGCTGTTGTTGTTGTTGCGGCTGCTGCTCTCGTTCGTTGTTCTTTTCGTTGTTGCAACTACGAATGATTACCTTTGTGGCAAACAATACTATACAGTCAGTGCTTTTTGTTGTTGTATGTCAATGATAATTTATATTTATTTGTAATGTTTTGTTCTGTGTGGCTGTTGTTTTTTGTGTAACCCAAGGCCAGACCTCACCAAACCGCATCCATCGTGTATGACAAGCAGCGATCCGCAGACACATTTCATAGTATTAAAAATCGTCCTTCTATCGGAATCGCAACCTCATGTCATCACTGAATTGTTTAACAATTGCTCATAAGCTCTATAGTTGATGGTCATTTTTTGCAAACAGCTTTAAATCATCCATGTAAAAGAGATGAGTAGGTGCTATTTTATACATTTCCAGACATTTCTTAGTCCAGCTATGTGGCAGACTATCGAAAGCTTTTTTTTTATAATTTACCCAGGCTATCGACAAGTTTTTGTGTCGTATGTGACACTTTTCCAAGATAATTTTATTGATGTGTAGATGATCTTTACAATCATAGGACCCACGTTTACATCATTTTTGCTCATTAGGGAATATACCACTTTCTATTAAAAAAAACAATAGGTATATTCAGTCAGGACAGATGTTAGCAGTTTATACATTGTTGTTAAGCAGGTTTATGGGTCTATAAGTTTTTTGGTTCATTCGTTCCTTCATTGTTTGGAAGTAAGAATGTTACACCATTAACTAGCCAAAAGGAAATCATACTAGGTTGTTGCAAAACATTGTTGTAAAGTTTTGTTAGCAGTTCCTGACTCTCTGGGAAGACCTTCAACCAGAAGTTTCAAATTTTACCATTTCCTGAAGACTTCCATTTGCTTGACGTCCTGAGAACAGATCTTACATCCCCTACCTTGATAACCTCTCACTTTTCCTCTTCTAATGAGTTCAAGTCAATGGATATTCTATCGGTTATTCTTCATAGAAACTTAATCTTAGATTTTCTACCAACGTTGACGATGAAGAAAATGGCGAATCTTTCAGATATAGTCACTTATTTGATCGGGTTAAATTTTACACGGCAGCGTATCCGAATAACATAACGCGTTTCAAATTACGAAGTAAGATGAATCCGCTTTAGTTTCATCTAAAATTATGAAGTGACTTTGTTGCTAGGAAGGAGGCCAATTATTTTTCAATCTTTCATATTTTATTTCATCTTTCACTTTTATTTTTTTGTTTTGTTTTTTTCCTTTTATGATAAAATAAAATTCCTTTACGTTGAATCATAAAAGATTCAGTTTTGCTGTATTTGAAAATGAAAGCTGTTTGTATACAAAAACTTACACGTGAAATAAAGTAACAGACGGATATATATATGTGTGCGTGTGTGTGTGTGTGTGTGTGTGCAACTATATGA
>NC_069005.1:2531480-2532125 GCF_001194135.2 Octopus bimaculoides | reverse complement strand
TGGTGGTGGTGGTGGTGGTGGTGGTGGTGGTGGTGGTGCTGAGGGGTGATAGTGAACATGGTGATCGTGCTGGCGGCGGCGGCGATGTTAGTCATGAAGATAAAAAGCTGGAGAGAAGTAGCTGACATGACATATCAAGGAGTGCGATTATGATGACGACGACGATGATGATGATGAGGAGGAGGAGGAGGAGGGGGATGTTGATGATGAGTTTGATGATGACGATTAAGATGTTTGTGGTGATCATGATAAAGATGACGATGATAAATACGAAAGTTGAAAGGAAGGTGGCGTTAAGTGGGTCTGTTTGTGATGTTGAAACGAGATAAGCAACGAGCAATATAAAACTGATGCTGATGATAAGCACAAAGATTTATCTGCTGGCTGTGGAGGGCGAACAGCTTCTAATTGTCTCATTCTTGTTACTGCTGCAATTGCTGTTGTTGCAGCTTCCTGGCTGTCGTCGTCGTTGTTGCTATTGTTGTTGTTGTTGTTGTCCTTTTTCTTTCTTCATCTTCCGCATTTATTGAAGTGTTTTCTAAGTTGCCAAAAGAGGTAAATAAAGACACACAAGAAGATAGACACACATACACACACATAAACACATATATATATATGTAGACATACATACATATATTTATATAT
>NC_069005.1:2521618-2526407 GCF_001194135.2 Octopus bimaculoides | reverse complement strand
TACATACATACATACATACATACATACAAACATACATACACGCACACACATATGTCCATACATATATCTGCGCAATGTATAAACGTTATTACCAATGTAGCGTTCGCTATTCATTTAATCCAGTATCAGAAACGTTATTCGATAATGACATTTTATACGAACTACTGACTAATATTAAAATTTCTTATTGAATTTCGTGCTAAGCTTTATGAAAGTTGATATTTCATTTCTAGCAGTTTGAAAACTCCATGGGAAAGAAGCAAAAAAAAATGTTGGGTTATATTGACCCAATATGGAATAAGAACGCCGAAATTTCTTTTATTTTTAAAGTGGGAATAAAATTGGTGCCGTTCTTGATACGGATCCATGTGGTCTGCTGTTCGGTGTGGTATTCCTGTTTTACTAAATATGTTTCTGGTCAATATTCTGTGTGGACCGTTGTTGAGATGGAGACTAATCGGAATCCTTACATAGCCTTCATGAAAGCCATTATAATGCTGGTCATGTCCGAAAAGTATAAGAAGTGCCAAATGAAGCCGAACAAGCAGAGACTTCAAAGACACCGGAAGCAAAGTCCATGTAAAATTTTACAGCAGTCATCACAACAGGGATTCATAGGGCCCCTAGGGGTCCATGTCAGACATACAACAAAATACTAAATCTAGAATCCACAAGTCTTTCAAGGGCCTCTCAAAAATATTTTGCTTTCAATGTATGTATTATTATGTATTGCAAGAAACAGTGGAGGCGCAATGTCCCAGTGGTTAGGGCAGCGGACTCGTTGTCATAGGATCGCGGTTTCGATTCCCAGACCGGGCGTTGTGAATATTTATTGAGCGAAAACACCTAAAGCTTCACGAGGCTCCGGCAGGGGATGGTGGCGAACCATGCTGTACTCTTTCACCACAACTTTCCCTCACCCTTACTTCCTGTTTCTGTTGTGCCTGTATTTCAAAGGGTCAGCCTTGTCACATTGTGTCACGCTGAATATCCCCGAGAACTACGTTAAGGGTACACGGGCAAGCTGTTCCGTTGATCGGATCAACTGGAACCCTCGACGTCGTAAGCGACGGAGTGCCAGAAAAAAAAAGCAAGAAACAACTAAGTTTTTTTTTTCTCTTATATTTTACATAATTCAGTCTACACAAGTGAATCTCGAAATAACAAAATAAGACTTTTGAAAGAAGTTTCTATAAAACTGGTTTTTAAACATCGAATGGCAATCGGTGTCCATCAGAATAAAATAGTAATCAAAGGGTCCTTAGATAAGAAACGGTTTAGAACCCCTGTTTTAAATAAGCATTTACCTCCCTGGCTCAGTAATCTATATTATTATTATCATCGATGGCAATCAATAATTTTCCGTTTGTTTTGTAACATAACATATGAGAAAATGTTCCCTAACAATATATATAGGCAATTGTGAAATACACACAATTAATTATATGCTGATATCTTTGACATTCATATTCATGCGTTATGTGAAGTTCTCTACATTCGGTTTAGAATACCCACCACTACCATCACCAATACACACACAGCACACTTCATTAAATTCTCTATTTCTCGTATGAGTTGATAATTATTTTCAAATTTGTATAGTGAAAAACTTTAGAAGGAAATAGTAATTCTTCTCTTCTTGAAATAATATCAAATAAAAAAGGTTTTGTAAAGAAATAAACAGAACAAGTATTTTATATTTCATATTGCTGGAGAGATATCAGTGACGAATTTCGAAATTATTTGAAATATGAAATTGCAGAATATTTAACTTAAAAATAAAATACAACAAACAGACCCGGAGTTTGCTGGTTCTGAAGACAAATTTAAGACATAAACAAATGTCATGTAGTGGTTTAACTATCAGTAAATATTGTAAAGAACGCAGCATATTCTTCAACTTAGTTTCTCTTCTACTGTTTATTCGGATGGGAAGAGCACAATGTCATTACGAAGAATTTTCATAAAGAAAACATCTTAATACATGTTCACACACAGACATACTCATACATGTGTGCATACGTACATATATACACGCATACATACAAAGAAAAATTTCGAATATTGACTCAGGAAGCCACCTGTGTCTCTACCTACCTCTCTATATGTATTTGCGTGTCTCTCCCAGGAAATCGCTCCCTACATCAACTCTCTGTGTGCCCGTGTGGCTCAGTGCTTAGGTGTGATGGTCTCATGAACGTAAGATTGTGGTTTCGATTCCTGGACCGGGCAAAGCATTCTATTCTTGAGCAAAACACTTCATTTCACGTTGCTCCCGTCCACTCAGCCGCCAAAAAATGAGTAATCCTGCGACGAACCGGCGTCCCGTCCAAATGGGGAATATTTACGAAACAAGGAAAAACATGAGTTGACATGACTCGAGAATGTAACTAACATCAACTCACCTCAACACCAACACACTCAGACATAAACGTACCGGAACGTCGACACTCCGCCCAACTCACTTCGTAACTTCCCTCTCAAACACCCACCAATTCACCGAACCACTCCGCAAACACTAGACAACCACACAACGCAGGAACCACGCCAACACTCCATTATTTCAACACAATATCTCTTGAATTTTCCACTACAACGCTCACACCGTCACGACACACACTAACACAGTAACTCGTTGATTAATACTAAGCGCATGCCAGCACTCCACAACGCCACACCGCATCATCCACCACACAGTCCACATGGTTTTCTACATATATTTTTCCCTACACAATTCCACCATTGTTATAACAATAATGTGACAGAACCATCTGAAAATGTAACCTTCGCGAAATCGATGTTCCGATATCACTTGCAGCAATGAACCAACGAGCGGATATTGTTTCATCGTCTTCCTGCAATCTATATTAAAATCTCTTACGAGAGACCAGATATGCTACAACTGTCCGTTCCAAACCGTTATTTTCTTTCGCCAACATGGCGAATACAATAGCGCGACGACAAGTGAATGTGTTTGTAGGACAGCAGCGCCGTTCGAAATGTTGTATCGGAAAAAGAACGATAACCGTCGTCGATAAACAGCTGCCTCAGTTTCGGGAATAACAACAATATCAGCAACAACAACGATGGCGACGAAGGCGGTGAGATCTACTACAATGGCTGTTTCGATGTCATTGTCAAAAACAACACCAGCGGCCGCGGTGGCGGCAGCGGCAGCGGCAGCGGCAGCGGCAGCGGCAGCGGCAGCGGCAGCGGCAGCGGCAGCGGCAGCGGCAGCGGCAACGACAGCGGTGACAGTGGTGGTAGCTGCAGCAGTAGTTGCGACCGGGAGTCGAACGGCAATACAAATAGAAATAGTAGTAGTAGCGGCATCGATAAATGCCACAACACCACAAGGAAAATAACAAGATCGCAAACAGGAGTAAGAAAATCACCGACACAAACAGGGAACTAATAAAACAACAACAACACAAACAACAGCACTGCAGTTAGCATGAATAGAACCAAGAAACATAACAACAAGACGATGATGACAACAACACCAACACCAGTTGCAGCAACTACAATGCAGGAAAGTAGCAGCAGCAGCAGCAGCAGCAGCGACAGAACTAACAACAATGACAGCCATGGGCCACAAAAGCAGAAACAACACCCCCAACAATAACTACTACAGAAACAACAACTGCTGCTACTACTACTACTACTACTACTGTAACAATCGCCCCTATTTACAACAGCTGCAGGAAAAGAATCATTAAAATATTGAACATTTCGCATAAACAAACTTCTATTCTGTTTCACCAAGATGGCCGAGCGAAATTTCTTATCGATCTTTTTGCCATTACAATACAAATAACTACAACATCAATCTGAAGAGCATACCGATACAATATACCACCTGTGCAACGTTAGCTTCCTTCTTTTACCAAATATTGGTATCATATTCTATTGAAATTTCACGGCAGCTATTTATAGTGACGGCGTTATTGTTTACTTCCAAGTAAACGATTACAATGTTTAATAGACATTGGCTTCAAATTTTAGCACAAGGCCAGTAATTTCGCTGGAGTGCTAAGTAGCTTACATCGACACCCAGTGTTCAACTGGCACTCATTTTATCGACCCATAAAAGACGAAACGCATCGTCGACTTTCGTGGAGTTTGAACTCAGAAAGTAAAGATGGAAGCGCGACAAAGCAATTTACCCAGCAGGCTAACCATTCTGCCGGTTCATCGCCTTAAGATTAACAACTAATATTTCGCGCTCTCGTGCAATCACACTTTGTGGTGGTGGTGGTGGTGGTGATGGTGTTTTTTGTGGTTGTGGTGGTGGTGGTGGTGGTGGTACGACAACATTAGAAGTTACACAGTGGCACTTTCTGTAGCAGAATTAAGAGTGGGTGCATTAAAACAAGTAACTCTGGTTTAAAATATGATTATGTCGGAATCAGAATTTTAGAGTCGTAAATATAACGATAAAATTAAACAAAAAATACAAATAATAATAATGATAATAATAATAATCATTATTATTATTATTATTATTATTATTATTATTATTATTATTATTATTATTATTATTATCATGATAATAATAATATTAATGATAATAATGGTGAAAATGTTATTGCAATATTTGGTCGATAAAATGACAAGAGAAAATAAAATATGGCCGATATGGAATTCTTTTGATATTCTTCCGTGGGTCATATTTATTGGCGCCTCTTCTGCATTTGTATTTACGTAAGGAAATAACCGATTCTTTAGAGCTGTTCCCATCTGTTGCAGAGCCACACATGTGTTTGATGTTCGCAATTCATTTCAATAA
>NC_069005.1:2520045-2521360 GCF_001194135.2 Octopus bimaculoides | reverse complement strand
ATATATATATATATATATATATATATATATATATATATATATATAGGGAGAGAGAGGGGAGATAGATAGGTGTTTATATGTATGCATTTATATAATCTTATAAAATAACAATAAAAAACACAAATCTCGTAAATATGGTTACCCAGGGTTTCCTGGTCGAAATAATTTATCCCGTTATTTATCAAGATGACCGTTTGTCAGTTGTCTTTTGAGTAGATAACGTTTAAACGCCCCAGTGACGATGCAACTCATTTCTACAGCTGAGTGAACTGTGCCAATGGGAAATAAAGCGTCTTGCTCAACAACATAACACACAGTGCGGTCCGGAAATCGAACTCACTATATCATGATCGCGAGCCCAACTCTCTAACAAATGAGCCATGCACATTCACAAACGTACAAGTAATATTTACAATAGTAGCGACAACAATAATAGCAATAACAGAGACAATGCGACC
Source organism: Octopus bimaculoides (assembly GCF_001194135.2). Taxonomy (NCBI): domain Eukaryota; kingdom Metazoa; phylum Mollusca; class Cephalopoda; order Octopoda; family Octopodidae; genus Octopus; species Octopus bimaculoides. The sequence continues at coordinate 2,520,902 of NC_069005.1, read as the reverse complement.
AGCAAGGTGCTCATGGTATAAAGAAAAAATGCAAAAATGATACCAAGAGTAATCTTATTTGTGTGATAGCGGTATTTAAATGAAGTTTTTAAAAATATGCATATAAGAACAAGAAAAATTGACTTTTACGAAGTACAGGATGAAGTGCGTCATGTGTTTCAAAGGAAACAAATGAAATGAAATGAAATAGAAATAAAAAAAATTTAAATTGCAAGAACAGTTGAAACGTCCTGAAAAGTCCAACAAGAGTTAATGGTATTTATTGCACCCATTGAAGCTGTTGGAAAATATCCAGCTTTAGAAGGATTATAAAGAATAATCTTCTATATTGTTCTAAGAACATAAACTCAGCTATTTAAAGCTGGCGGATGCGTGGTGCAGAAACAAATGCTGTGATCTATATTTAAAGTTTGATATCCTGCATTCTTGTTATATTATTGTTGTGAGTGTGTGTGTCTGTGTCTATGTGTGTGCGTGCCTGTGTGTATGAATGTATATATCATGTATACACACATACACAAATCGCATATACATATATACATATGTTTATGCGTAGATTCATTGAAAGATAGAGTGAGAGATAGTGAGACAAATGAAAAATATTAGTGAAAGGTGAATAAAGTTTAGAACCTACAGCGATATAATATTTGAATATTAGAAACAAAAAGAAAATTTTCGAACTATTTCTTCCTTTCTTTTTTTTAAGAATCACCAAATATAATTATGTTTCTGTTGAACTGGAAAGAAAAGTATCCGAAGAATTTGCACTTAATTGCCTTCTTAGAATCCTTAGGGCAGGTGGAATATCGTGTCTCTGTCTAAATGCTGTAGTGTAGAAAATTTCAGGTGTCTATATA
>NC_069005.1:2511603-2513911 GCF_001194135.2 Octopus bimaculoides | reverse complement strand
TATATATATATGTATGATGTCTCATGTAAATTTTCGAATATGGTACTGAATAAATGAAACCTAAATATCCATGGGCTAAAATCGGAAGTCATAAAATTAAATGAAAAATGATCAGGCTTTAATAACATTAGCATTGCAAAGAGGGACAGCACTGAGAGTCGCGCACACACATACACCGGCGCCCGTATGAACACGTACACACACACGCATATGCATAAACGCACATACGTTCTCCCCACTCAGATATATGCCCAGACACACATACAAGCATTAACATAATTTTATATGTATATAGCCACACTCACAGAGGGAGATGGAGAGACGGATACTAATGAATAAATATAATTATGGTATTTCCATGAGAACTAACATTTCAAGCAGGTAAATTCGGTATTCTCAAATCAATCATTTAACCGATCTTTAATTGTGCAGACGTTTACGCAATATAAACGACGATAATAATAATAATAATAATAATAATAATAATAATAATAATAATAATAATAATAATAATAATAATAATAATAATAATATTTTTTTCTACTGACGGCACAAGGTCTCAAATGTTAGGGGAGATGACCAGTGGAGTAAAATCGACGCCAGTGTTTTTCTGCTACTTCATTTATCGACCCCGAAGACATGAAAGGCAAAGCCAAACACGTTGGAATTTCAACATTTGGAACATAAAGTTGGTAGAAGAAGAAGAAGAAGAAGAAGAAGAAGAAGAAGAAGAATTTTGTCGCGTGTATCGATGCATCACATGGTTCGTCTTATGTTTTGCGGAACATGAAAGTGAGAAAGGAAGGTATGAACTCGAAACATAATCGATCACAAACCAATACACGAAAGAAATTCTTTTCTGACCTGTGGCTGTATGGTAAGAAGTTTGCTCCCCAGCCATGTGGTGCCGGGTTCAGTCCCGCTGCTCGGCACTTTGGGAAAATGTCTTCAACTAAAGCCTCGGACAGATTTGGTAGGAGGAAATTAAATGAAGACCTCAGTGTGTGTGTGTGTCTGTGTGTGCGTGCCTCCATTTGTGTGTGTATCTGTGTTTGTCCCCCGCCACCGCTTGACAATCGATGTTGGTGTGTTTACGGCCCCCTTAACTTAACTGTTCGGCAAAATAGCTGATAAAATATGTACCAGGCTTTAAAAATTTGTCCTCGGGTCGCGGTCGATTCATTGGATTAAAAGTGCTTCAAGGCGGTGCCCCACCATGGCCGCAGTCCAATAACCGAAAGCGATAAAAACCCAAACGATATATAGAGAGACGCAGGTGGGTAGTGACAAATCTCCCAAAGCACAGCAACTGACAGCGTGTTGTGAGAAGATACAAGAAATCTGCAGAGACTGTTGCTAATAATTCCATCTACGTCAAAGTTTGGCAAACTTGTTTCGTTGATTCATAAAATCGCTAACTTACCGACCTTTATAATGTAAAGATCTAAATTAAAATTAATAAGTATAATTAAAAATCAAAATTACTTGATTTTAAAATAATAATTCTATCAAGTTTTTGTATCAAAACCGCTTTTTAATAAATATTTAGAGAAATTTCATGAAAATGCTTGAAGAAATTAATAAGGACCAATAAAATTTCGATCATATTTTATTGATATAATCGGAATATTTAATGGGAAATATCTTTTTGGTGAATCTTAGTCATGGCATCGATATTTGGCTGGAAATTAATGAGATTTAGTTTTTAATTACCGCGCCCTTCCAGATTCAGTCCGCTAATAATTCAGCACCTTTAATGCTTAAATTTTTTTAGGGGTGCTTATCGACCCCTTGGATAGCTTCGTAACTCCTAGGCGCCAATATCGTCCACATTCACATTCCTGATATATGTATAGATTTAGTGTTGCTACCGTAAGTGACTTTCAAACATCTGCCAAACGTACACCATCCTCTAAGAATTCATAAATTGTGAGCATGCTTGGTAGTCTTTTATTAGGAATGAGAACCCGGGTTCGAAATTTCGCCAAGGCACCTGATGAAGGCTGGAAGGTATATCAGCCGAAACCTTTTGTTAACAACAAACAAGATGAGGACAAATATCGTCAAATGTAAATAATGTAAATAATGTACATAATTCCTCATCTCTTAAATATAGAACTGGAGAATGATGAAGTTTCTATGCTTAAGAGAATCTTGAAATATGTCCTGCTCTGAAGGTTAACAGCAAAAATTGGATGATCTAACTTACGTCACAAGATATTAGTTGATGGCAGAAAACACACGTTCTTAGCTACGTAGTTACGACACAATAATTTGCACCACAAAGCGTCATTCGAAGCCAAAAACA
>NC_069005.1:2508885-2511032 GCF_001194135.2 Octopus bimaculoides | reverse complement strand
TTGTTAACAACAAACAAGATGAGGACAAATATCGTCAAATGTAAATAATGTAAATAATGTACATAATTCCTCATCTCTTAAATATAGAACTGGAGAATGATGAAGTTTCTATGCTTAAGAGAATCTTGAAATATGTCCTGCTCTGAAGGTTAACAGCAAAAATTGGATGATCTAACTTACGTCACAAGATATTAGTTGATGGCAGAAAACACACGTTCTTAGCTACGTAGTTACGACACAATAATTTGCACCACAAAGCGTCATTCGAAGCCAAAAACAGATACAGCCGGACTGAGTATTGAACAGCGGTAAGTAGAATAAAATCGTTACACATTGTAGTAAATTGTAGTGTATGAAAACATATTTTATTGGAGCATATCGAGTGACTGAAATATTTTCATCGTCCAGAATACGTATGTTGTATGCCTGAAGGCAATAAAATATTCCATTATATCAAATATTCAGTATTCAACCAAGAAAAATCTGCGTTCGCGAAGGTCTGGAATTAATTTACGTCACTGGAAGATTTAAGTTCAAATTTGCCGAGTATCCACTTCACATTCTATAGAATACATAGATAGAGAGATAAATAGATAGATATAGCCTTCAGCCAGATAAGTCACTTTATTCGAAACTAACCTGTCGGTTTAATTCTGTGACCTTAAATCAATGCTACAAAATGTTATCTCCCTCTTAACGCATATTCCTTATGCATATGTAAGGATGTATGCGTGCATTTTTTGTGTGAGTGTTTGTGTGTGCGTGCACGTGTGCCTGTGTGTGTGGAGACTAAGTTTTGTTAAGAATTATCAGACAAGGATTCGTATATATTATAGTTTCGCATCTTTCAACTAAATGCTTTTATATAATTTATATCTACCTCTACATAACCTATGTGCTTGAATTCAATTTTAGAACAATTGTGACGTTAGGGAACAATAAATTTCCCGTTTTCTTTTAGTTTTTCTTGGAGCAACATATCTTTGCTTATCTTAGCAATAGGTGAAATTGTTTTCCTCGACAGATTTTGATATGTACAGGGAAACGTAACCTTTGTTTGTCTCTCACATTGTTTAGCGAAGTCAATCTTTCTTCAAATTCCGTCTCACAACTACTAAATTGAAAGTGGTTATAATTTAGGCGCAGATGTGACCGTGTACGGAAAAGTTTGCTTTCCAGTCACATGGTTCCGGGTTCAGTCGCTCTGCGTAGTACCTTGGGTAACTGTCTTCGACTATAGCCTCGAGCTGACCAAAACCTTATGAGTGGATCTGGTAGACGGAAACTGAAAGAAGCACGTCGTATATACAAATGTATATCCGAATTCAGGACTTAGTGTCTGCGTTTGTACTCCACCACCGCTTCGCAACCGGACTGCTGCGTTTCCATCCCCGTCACCTAGCGGTTCGGCATGAGAAACCGTTAGAATAAGTACCAGGCTTTATATAAATGGGTACTTTGGTTGATTCGTTTGACTGAAATTCTGTTCATTACTTCTGCGTTTGAATTCAATTCTAAATTCCTCAAGGTGCTCCAGCATGGTCGTAATCCAATAACTAAAACAAGTAAGAAATGAAAGACAAGTCTCCATTACAACAGCCCCCACCCCATAAATGTTTCTTATCTCTTAAAAGATAATTCGGTCATTATATCGTTCCGTTAGTATTTGTATGTTTCTCCTTTAGCTTACTCCAGGGTTGTTAGATTAGCAACACTTATGTACCTAGTCATATATTCATAGAAATATTTTTTATTTGATGCGATCGATATTCAATGCAAAATTAGATTTAACACAGAAGCCAAACTGCCAGAAACTCATTCAAAAAGTAGTAAAATTGGTAAAATAGAGAGAGAGCAAGGAATGACAAAAGAATATCCTCTTTTGCCTCTTTGTTGATGCTTCCAAAGCAAAAAATGTCTGCAGAACTCTTGTAATATTTTTGAGAGAAAGAATGCGGCGATTTGGCAGAAAGGTTAGCAACGCCGGACGAAATGCTTGGCGGTATTTCGTCTGCCGCTATATGTTTTCATTAGACCGGGTTAGCTCTTATTTCTAGCAATCTAGGTGTTTCATAACAACCCTTGTCATACTCAGTAACAATTTTATACATATATATATATATATATATATATATATATATATATAT
>NC_069005.1:2506886-2507541 GCF_001194135.2 Octopus bimaculoides | reverse complement strand
AGCCCCAGGAGGACATCTCCTCCTGGGGCTAAAAGCAACAGTAACACCCACCCCTAGGGGTCAGCCACACTTAAGTGGCAATATACTACACTTTATCGTGCAGTTACTGTTAATACTTCATTTAGAGAATTAACATTGCTTATATATATATGTATGTATATATATGCATATATGTATACCTATGCATGTGTGTGCATATACATATTTCCATATGTATGTGTGTGTGTGTGTGTGTGTGTGTGTGTGTGTGTGTGTGTGTTATGAACAGCACAAATCCGAAACGAAGTGCAAGCTTGAAATATCCACGCGTATATATACAATACATTTACAAAAACTACTTCCATATAAATATACATACGTGTGTGCGAACGTATTTGTTGCGTATAGAAACATATACATATCTAATATATGTATATTCATAATTATATCAAGCATGCATGTACATATGTATGAATGTATGTATGACATCCATACACAATCTTCTCAAACTTATAAATTCTTTCACATTTATATATTCAGATTCCAATTTATCTTACTTTCGAAAAAGTTTCACTATAAAAGTGTGTGTGTCGCTATAAAAGTGTGTGTGTAAGTGGTTGCGTGTGTGTGTATTTATATAAATATATAAACCACATATATTTATATATATATATAT
>NC_069005.1:2505563-2506366 GCF_001194135.2 Octopus bimaculoides | reverse complement strand
TATATACATATATATATCGGAAGAGAGAAGGGGAGAGAAAGTTGGAAATAGAGAGAGAGTGTTACAGACAGACAGAAATAGAGACGGAGAGAGGCAAATATATAGCAGAGAGTGGGAGACAGGGAGAATCAGAGGAGGTGGCATTCTCACAGAGACGCCTTCACGTAAGTAAGATAAATTTGTTTCTTAATAAATAATGAGCAATGACATCCTAAAATGTGTATCAAAGCTCTTTGCATTTCCGGGCAACCAAGAATAATAATGTTTCGAGGCTTGGAAATATTACAATGTTACCATTTTGTAATAGACGATAATCTGGACGATTAAATATCGAATAATTATTATGAAACTTAAGATAACTACAGAATAAAGAATTGTAATAAAAATTTTGAAAAAAAAAAAGCAAATTAACGCAATATAATCCTCTTTAGAGTTTTAGCGAAACTTTACTCAAAAGTTCTTTCACCCTCTGTATTAATACGATATTTTGAAATAGAAACTCCATAAAGGCGTCGTCCACAAGACTTAGTTTTACTCGGCCACTTGAATTCTAAAGTATTAATAAATTAGACGAGCATCTCCCTCACACTGTACTTAAAAGTGCAATACTTGAAAAGTACTACTTAAAATGGCAGCTGTTTAAACGGGAAATATCTTAGAATAGGCGAGGTATGTCAGCTTAAAGTGAAATTAAGACATTTTGCTTTGCCATACGTCCGAGAGAGAGAGAGAGAGAGAGAGAGAGAGAGAGAGAGAGAGAGAGAGAGAGAGAGAGAGAGAGAGAGAGAGAGAGAGAGAGAGAG
>NC_069005.1:2502883-2503610 GCF_001194135.2 Octopus bimaculoides | reverse complement strand
CTCTCTCTCTCTCTCTCTCGTTCTCCCTTTCTCTATGTGTCTCTCTTTCACTCTCTCTCTCTCTCTCTCTCGTTCTCCCTTTCTCTATGTGTCTCTCTTTCACATTCTCTCTCACTCTCTCTTCTCTCCTTCTCCCTCTTTCTTTCTCTCAATCTCACTCCAGCTCTGATTTTCCTCCTCCCTTCCATTCTGTCTCTCTCTCTCGTTCTCTGTCTGTCTCTCTCTCTCTCTCGTTCTCTGTCTGTCTCTCTCCCTATATATCTCTCTCTCCCTCTCCCTCTCTCTTTTTCTCTCTCTCTCTTCTCTCCCTCCTCTCCTTCTTTCTCTCTCTCTCTCATTCTCTCTCATTCTCTCTCCACTCTCTGTGAGAGAGAGAGAGAGTGAGAGAGAGAGAGGGGGAGAGAGAGAGGAAAGGAGAGGAAGGAGAGAAGAGAGAAAGAGAGAGAGTGAAAGAGAGAGAGTGAAAGAGAGAGAGAAAGAGAGTGAGAGAAAGATAGAGAGAGAAAGAGAGAGTGAGAAAAAGAGAGAGAAAGAGAGAGAGAGAGTGAGAGAAAGAGTGAGAGGGAGAGAGAGAAAAAAAGAGAGAAAGAAAGAGAGAGAGAGAAAAAAGAGAGAATCAGAAAGAAAACAGAGAGAGAGAAAAAAAGAGAGAGAGAGAGGGAGAGAGACGGAGAGAAAGCAAGAAAGAAAGAGGGAGACGGAGAGAAGTCAGGGAGAGAGAGAGAGA
>NC_069005.1:2501376-2501694 GCF_001194135.2 Octopus bimaculoides | reverse complement strand
ACACGCACTCAGAATGTATTTATTACCGGACACAAACTTAAAGCATATGAAATGTACATTTCTCTGTAAGCCTCATAACACATTTTTGAGATGCAGTCATTAAAAGCAGCTGGTTTAAACCCACGTCGTAGCCATCACCAATCCAGGTAACTCATGTTCTATCCCGTCGGGTATTGAGTGGCTTCGATGGGATTCAAAGAGAGTTACCTCGCCTGGCCATTATATCACACACGTAAAGAATCTATGAATGTTGTAAACCAGAGGCCTTTTAGACTTGGCGAATCTTGCACTGCAAAACACACAAGCTCTCTCTCTCTC
>NC_069005.1:2500731-2501287 GCF_001194135.2 Octopus bimaculoides | reverse complement strand
CGGAGAGAAAGCAAGAAAGAAAGAGGGAGACGGAGAGAAGTCAGGGAGAGAGAGAGAGAGACAGAGAGAGAGACAGAGAGAGAGACAGAGAGAGAGACAGAGAGAAACAGAGAGGGAGAGAGAGAAACAGAGAGAGAGAGAAAGAGAGAGAGAGAGAGAGAGAGTGCGAGAGAAAGGGAGAGAGGGAGAGAGACAGAGAGAAAGGGAGAGATAGAGAAAGAGTGAGAGAGAGAGCTTGTGTGTTTTGCAGTGCAAGATTAGCCAAGTCTAAAAGGCCTCTGGTTTTCCACATCCATAGATTCTTTACGTGTGTAATATAATGGCCAGGGGAGATTACTGTCTTTGAATCCCATCCAAGCAACTCAATACCCGATGGGATGAAACGTGAGTTACCTGGATTGGTGATGGCTACCACGTGCGTTTAAACCAGCTGATTTTAATGACTGCATCTCAAAAATGTTTTATGAGGCTTACAGAGAAATGTACATTTCATATGCTTTAAGTTTATGTGTCCGGTAATAAATACATTGTGAGCGTGTGTGTTTGTATATATATA
>NC_069005.1:2495216-2500197 GCF_001194135.2 Octopus bimaculoides | reverse complement strand
TGTAAACCAGAGGCCTTTTAGACTTGGCGAATCTTGCACTGCAAAACACACAAGCTCTCTCTCTCACTCTTTCTCTATCTCTCCCTTTCTCTCTGTCTCTCTCCCTCTCTCCCTTTCTCTCTCTCTCTCCCTTTCTCTCTCTCTCTCTCCCCTTCTCTCTCTCTCTCTCTCTCTCTTTTACTCTCTCTCTTCTCTCCCTCCTCTCCCTCTCTCTCTTTCTTTCTTGCTTTCTCTTTCTCTCTTTCTCTCTTTCTCTCTCATTCTCTCCCTTTCTCTCATTCTTTCTCTCAATCTCACTCTCGCTCTCACAATCTCTCTATTTTTCCTCCTCTCTTCCATTCTCTGTCTGTCTTTCTCTCTCTCTCCCTATATCTCGATCTCCCTCTCCCCCTCTCTCTCTTTCTCTCTCTCTCCCTCCCTATCTCTCTCTTCTTCCATCTCTCTTTCCCTCTATATCTCTATCTTTCTCTTTCTCTCCTCTCCCTCCCCCCTTCTCTCTCTCTCTCTCTCCTTCTCTCTCTCTTCCTATCTCTCTCCCTCCCTCTTTCTATTTTCTTATCATAAAATCAACCTATTTTTAATTATGAATGTGAAGATAGGATATGAGGGTATTCTGAAAAGTTATGATTTTATGTAACATATTTCCCTCTCGTATTCACACACTTATTGCAGCGGTTCTTGAGTTTTTCTAAGCCCTGTAAAAGTACTAGGAAGGGCTTTACATAACAATTCATATTATTGCTTCTTTGTGTCCAATTATTCCTCATTATTTTACAACGTTACATTGTTATTCAAAATCATTAATATATACATTAATACATACATTACTAATACGATTTACCGTCTTACACTATTTATGTATTCCACACGTCTTCTAATTCCACACAAAACACACAGACAAGTATACATACAGACATACAAACATACACACACATATGTATGTATATATGTGTCTATACACAAGCACACAAATATATATACGAAAACATATATATATATACATGTATATATATATATATATATATATATATATATATATATATATATATATATATATATATATATATATACATATATATATACATACATATAATATGCACACACAGACATACACACACACTCATATTACATGCACACACACGTATACGCACGCATGGATGTGTATATGCATGAATTTACTTATTCTTGCGTTTAAATCAGATCATTTGTGGAATCTCTGATGAATGTTACTAATAACATGGAATCAATTACGAAGAATGGCATGTTGGCATGATCGGTGACTAAACCAGTGCCCGCATTGGGTTCGCCTCTTAAAGCAGATTTGCTAGAAACACGGCACGAATAAAACAAGTCTTACCAAAAGCAAGAGTAAAACCAGAGCAGGTTCAGTGACTATCAAGAAATGACACGGAACCTCAGAAATTCCGCGTTGCTGCCCTATATCCTGGAAGACCACTCTAAGTGAAGCACACTTCTATTTTTATTAAAGACTAGCTTTGGGAGAAGGTCACTCTGATATAAAACCAGTGCACATTTTGAGTAAATTTTGCTTGCACTGGAGATCGTTCTACCCCAAAACTTCTTTACCTGCGACTTATATTGGTACCTGACATTTTGCCCGAGTTTGTCTTTGGACCATGTTAATGGAGCGGAGAGGATCTGTGAGATTTTGTACAAGTCTTATTGAATCTAAAATTTGTGATTTTGAGTCCCATGGCTGGCCGGTAACGAATTTTTTTGCAATATATGGAAAGTTTATCCTGTTCATGCTATTTTATTATCATTATCATGCGTTTGAGAATAAATTATCTCTGTATCTTTCAATACATCTCAACGCTTCTAAAGCAAACTTTGTCTACTTTCATCGTAAAGTTAAATTTAATGTCAGTGTCTTCTAAAGTTAGATTTATAAATCCTAAAATTGCAGAATAAAACGTCACTGGGCAGTTTAGCTTAAAGGAAAAGCACTTGACAGGTAATCATAGGGATATAGATTCGAGTCTCATGGCTGGCCGGTAACGAATTTTCTGCAATATATGGATAGTTTATTTTGCTCATACTATTTTATTAACATTATCATGCGTTTGAGAATAAATTATTTCTGTTATATATATATGTATACATACATATATCATTTCCACACTATAATAAAGATCCTTATCATTATTAACAAGATTTAGTAAGTTTATATGCTCTGCCATTCATAAATCGATATCAATTTATTTTCAATAGCACAACCTAGCAATATCACCATTTGTCTCCATACCTATCAAATTCTTTATATTTAATATACGTTTAGCCTAGTTTTTGTCCCTTTTGACTCGACTTTCTAAAATTTATTTTAAGGTAAATAATATCTCGTTATTTCCCCTGGCTCTATGAAGCGTATTTACCAATCGTGTCACTCAACCTAAAATTCAATTATTCTTTGTCATCTTTTGTCTTAAATATAATTATATCTTTCATTTTAATTCCACTTAGTGACCTTGTCTTTCTTTCCTTGTGGCGGCTCTAGAATGTTTGTTTACACTTTGACTTCCTCTTTGATTTCCATTATTTTATTTTACTTCATCAACCATTGTGTAAACTATAACCATTTTCACCTGTCAGGATTAACTCTTACGCCTCTACTAGTCTTTTCAGGTATAATCTCTTAACGGACGTTTCAAAATGGTTCATGTATTTTAAGGAATAGTTTCATATACTTTCATATCCAGGCATTCGCCTCATCAAATGTCATTTGTTCAACTTGACGACTACTGTTGCTATGGTTACATCTCCATAACGAAGCGGTTCGCCGAAAGATATCGATAACTATCAGGCTTAAAAGAATAAGCACTGGAGTCGATTCACTCGACTAAAAATTCAAGGCGGTGCCCCAGCATGGCCGGAGTCGAATGAGTGAAACAATTAAAAGATAAATGATACCACCACATAGTGTGTATGCACGCTTCTACTAAAGTGCGTATAGCAATTGCATATATTATTGATTAATTAGATGAATATTAACATTCATTGCGAAAATGTTTTCGCAACGTCAATCAGCTGTGTCACGTGAGAAGTAAACGTCTAGAAAGGTGTGCGAAAGCGTCGAAGGTGTAAGGAAATATAAGAGAGAAAAAGGTAAACGAGGAAAACAAAAAAAAACAGACAAAGAGTGAAGGTGTCAGCTTCAATTAATATACAAAGTAAAAAGATAGACGAAAGGGGAAAAAAAAAGCAGGCAAGTAAAAAAAACAGAAACACGTAAACAACCACACAACAACACTGTTTTAAGTCAGTCATTTAAGCTATTCTATTTCGTCAGTCTCTCTCTCTCTCTCTCTCTCTCTCTCTCTCTCTCTCTCTCTCTCTCTCTCTCTCTCTCTCTCTCTCTCTCACTCACACACACACACACACACACACACACACACACAAAGAAACACACACACACATCAAACACGCACACAAATGTACTCGTGTACGCAATGTTATACTTCGAATTCAAAGAATAGTGGACACTTCAATATTCATATATATATATATATAGGATGAACATTTAACCAATGTATGCGTATACATCTCTATATGCGTGTGGGTATGTGCGTAATGTATGTATATATTCTTTTATTCTTTTACTTGTTTCAGTCATTTGACTGGGGCCATGCTGGAGCACCAACTTTAGTCGAACAAATTAACCCCAGGATTTATTCTTTGTAAGGTTAGTATCAAGCGATAATGGGGGGACAGACACAGACACAAATACATGTAGGCAGAAGTACTAGCAATGGGAGTTATAAAAGACTACATATATGTACCAACAACACCAGTAATTATAAAAAATCTAGACAACAACAGAGAGGGTAAGGACAATATCGGTAAGGTCAATCAAAAATTTAAAAGATATTGACGATAAAAGACGAATTGGCGTGGAAAGAGTGAAAGAACAAAGGATTAAGAGAAAACAGTGCGAATACCGAAGGAAATGGTAGGAATTAGGTGAAAGTTAGGGGTAGGAAAAAATTAAAATACAGTAAGGAATGAAACCCACAGCGGTCCTCTTCCCTTCAAGGAAAACTCCAGCCTCTCTATTATTTCTAAGTAAGATCTCTTCCCCCACCCTCTCTCTCTCTCTCTCTCTCTCTCACTCACTTACTCCGAAAGCAATTGTAGGTGGCAGCACCAACAGTCACCAGTCAAACTTCCCACATGTGTGTTAACGAATGAAGAAATAAATGAAATCTAAATAAGATAAGATTAAATGAAGATAAAATTCTAAACGCAGAATAATAAATGAAAGGGAAACGGGGGGAAGCCTCTAAGAATGCAGGGATGAAAGTTCAAAAAAAGAAAGAAAAACGTTTATGTATTTCGAGCGCAAAAACCCATCTTATACAGTATACAGAGAAAGACATATCTGTTTACGTAGACTGGCCGTGACCCCGTTTTACTCTGGTGATTATATTAGTAGCAGCAGCTTGCAAATAATGGTATTGTTGATGCCAAACAAATAAATGTATAAACAATATCAAAAATAGGTAAATAACTATGTTAATTTCTCGATTTTACACTCCTTCGCTTCAATATTATTCTCTCTTTAAAAGACTTAGAAAATTCGCTAAATTTCTTGCAGCTCTTTCTTGTATCTACATACTTAGAACTTATGTCAACATAATAATTTGGATTTCTTTTAAACACGCTAACGGCATATCACATTTACTTGACTTTTATATAGTAAATATTAGTTTCCAATTCATTCTTTCTTTCGTCACTTCACTAAATCTATTCCATATTAAAGCCATTCCTTCATTTATTTCATCAGCTGCATTAATATGTTTGTATCTAATTAACATTTATTCTATCGTTGTCAGTTCTACTTTTTATTTGCCAAACATAAAATGATATTAGCATATACTGAGCTACCATTCTGTTTTAAAATTCATAATTTTCCCTGCCAGCCAGATGTATGACCTAACATCATTATATATATATATATATATAT
>NC_069005.1:2493733-2494850 GCF_001194135.2 Octopus bimaculoides | reverse complement strand
TATATATATATATATATATATATATGTATATATATAAGGTAGGTGTGTAGATAAGAAGTAGCTTATATATATACAGAGAGATATGTTCATAAATATATTAATATATATTCTACGATACAAATAAGAAGACGATATTTTTTTCGAACGTAGAGTTGCCGTTACAACAACAGAAATACTCACAAGGCCGTAGTCTTTGCAGGATATGGGTTCGAATCTCATAACTAGTTGTTGACAAATTTTTGTGGCGGTAGTGATGGCGGTGTGTTATCTCTATTAAGTGGTGCGTCTATGCATTTGTTAGTCTAATTCTTATCCATCGTAAAGTTTGATCATATGGTTGTATCAAAAGCATCTCCCTGCCTGTGTTGTGTACTATACCGTCATTGTTAATCTTAGGATGCTTCGGTCACGAGTTGAGAGATATTACGCATACACACACATACACATACATATATATTTGTGTGTGTGTGTGTGTGTGTGTGTGTGTGTGGAAGTGTGTGCGTGCGTGTGTTTGTGTCGTCTCTCCGACATGGGTTTCTAATCACATATCCGTTCCTGTAGCTTCTTTTCTCTCCGCTATACTTCTGGCAATTCCCCCAATATATTGTGTGGTCGAGTCCCTCATTCGCTCTCCATATATTTTAAACAGTGTGTTACACTTCCAGTTTTATAGATCACTTTAGATCATCTGGGAACATAGAAATATTTCCTCTGTGTACAGATGACCTTATCGAACGTGCATGTTCCGCTTATCTTTCACCTAATTATCGCACGATAACCAATTCGCACATACAGTAACAAAAATCAGAGCGCATACACAGATCAATACGAATTTTCAACCACACTTTCAAGTACCTTCTAGGTCATACCCATACATCTATATATATCAAAGAAAAAAACTCTGAGATCGACGGAGCTGAAACCGTCCTCGACAAGAGAAGGCATAGCTATATCCTTGAAGATGCTGCAAATATTGACGAGGGAACTTTGACAAAAAATAATTGATTGATGAATAATGATAAATTAAACAACCAATTAGATAATAGGTTAAATGGTTAGCTAATTGATGATTGATCAGGCAGGAATGGAATAGAAGCAGTGGGTGTGTTTATTATTG
>NC_069005.1:2489748-2492908 GCF_001194135.2 Octopus bimaculoides | reverse complement strand
ATATATATATATATATCAATTTGTAGCGTGTGAGCGCGAATGCGTGTTTCTATGAAGAATATATATCTACACACACACTCACACACACACACACACACACTCAGACGCACACACACACACACTCACATATATACATGCTGAAAATTGCCTATACATTCTGTGTCACCATTCAGCAAATCACAAGTTTCCGGTAGAAAATTATTGTCTGCTATTATGTATTATCGAAATGAGGAAGGATATCAAAATTAAGTAATTGTGTTCGACTCTGAATATCACCATTAGAATAATCGGATCGTCCGTTTGTGCATGCAAGTTTTCTTCCAGTAAAATGTCTTTTATTAAATATTCATTTACTATATCACCTCTGAGAAAACCAAATCGAATTGGACTTCCTGTCGTCTGTATAAGGGAAATTCACATGGGAATGAAATTACTCCAATTTTAATATCACTCATGTTTTATTAAGAAATGAACTGTGTCCGTTATTCATCAATTTTCTCAATACAATTCTTTTCTATTTTTATTTTTATATTTTTATTTATTTTATTTTATTTCTCCATTTATATTTCAATATTTACTTATTTATTCGTTCATTCCACCTTGGTTGATTTATTTGTTAAGTCAGTATGTTTCCCATAATGCATTCCGGAACTTTGTTAAAAAGTGTATGGAAACATTGTAACCACTTTTAATAATTTTATATTGTTCATTTTTGTACATATATAAATACATACATAAATACATATATATATATATATATACTACACGCACAAAAAATACACACACAAAAAATACACACACAAAAAATACACACACGTGTATATATTATACGTGTACATATTCTTTTCGACTTTTCGATGTATTTGAGAGACCTTCTGCATTTTGGTATATTTTTAAGAAAAAGCTCCATCTCCTACGTTGAAAAGTCCCCAATGGACCAGCTTCGCGTCAAGAAGTGCATCTGAGGGCATAAAACCCCCTCGTCCATCAAATGCCAATTAGTAATGGAGAATTAATGAAGGTGTAGCAACATCAATTGAGGGTGCTCCATCATGGCCACAGCTCTCGAGCTGAGTCTAATAAAAGAGGGAAAATAGGTAAACTAGGATACTTATGAAATTATTTCTACATTTGTGCTATCTTTTCGATATTCTTGATTTTATTCGTTGCTATCATCTTCCTATTTTTGTCAATTTGAGAAAACTTATGACTCACTGATGAGGTTCTAAAAATACCGAAACACGCCGCCCATTCTCTGCATTCAATCCCTAGATAATGAAAGCGTTATTCTTTCCAATATACAAATATGTGGCTTGCTACAGAAAGTGAGAAACTCATACACCTATGTACAAACACACACACACGCGTAAAAGCGCACACACACTTACACACAACACACACCACGACCTTACCACACACCACACGCACAACACATACATATACATATTCATACATATGCACGTATGTATGTATCGATATCTATTTGCATATCTCTGTGTGCGAATGTACACACACACATACACACACATACACACACACAGACACATAAACATAAACACACACACACACACACACACACACATATATATATATATATATATATATATATATATATATATATATATATGCGACAGGCTTCTTTCAGTTTCCGTCTAGCAAATTCACTCACAAGGCTTTCGTCGGTCTGAGGCTAGAATAGAAGACACTTGCCCAAGGTGCTACGCAATGGTACTGAACTCGGAACCATGTCGTTGAGAAGCAAGCTACTTACCACACAGCCACCCATGCGCCTGTATTCATATATGGACGTTCGTATTTATCATATCTAAAATCTTATACAAAAAAGTGCAGCGAACTGATATGTAGTTTTCAACGCTTAGATGTTATAAATTAAGTAGGCCACAGTGAAATTCGCCTAAAACTCTTGTAATTGTAAAATCCACGGATGTATTTCCATATTAACCTATCCTCATTTACTAAATACACGTAAAAGTATAATATATGATATTAACTAAAAAGAAAAACAAAAATATCCTTTTTAGATACTTTATCTACGTTTAAATGTATTTACCTGTATTCCTATTATATTCGTTGATTCGAATCTAATCGATGTGGAAACGTGTTTGCGTAAGTTCGTACAGGATTCACGCACAAGCCTCTCGAGTCATTTACCAGGACTGCTAATGTAAATAAGCAACAATTTAATATTTCATTATATAACTCCGAACAAGCATCGTTTTGTTTAATGGCGTCGGGTTGCTATAATTACATATGCGTTACATACATTGTATAAGCAGTTTTCTTCATTTATGTAACGTATTTTGCCTTATAGACATATAGTCTTAAATTTATTTGATACGTCCACAAGCTTCTATGAAAGTATACGAAGAGACGGGTTGCTTAATTTAATTCTGGATACGAGTTCTTAGTCTCATGTGTGAGTTCAGTATTCATTCCTTGTTTAAGTTGCTCTGATCGTACGTCATAAATACTATAAAACATATATTGAATTCGAGGCGGGTTTATATGATAGATAATATATTTAGGTTTATGATCATGTGCAAATGAATGCACACACATATATATACATATAGTTTTCACGTACATAAACGCATACATACACACGTACGCATATAGATAGATAGATAGATAGATAGATAGATAGATAGATAGATAGATAGATAGATAGATAGATAGATAGATATAGTTGAAGTTTATAGAAAAAGGTAAGACGAAGACTGGTGTATGAATAACAAACAAGCGTATTAGTTTGACGCTTGGGAAACATGAAAATGTGTTTTACGTTTCGAGCCTACGCTCTTAAACAGAAGAGAAAATAGACAGAGAGAGAATGAAAAAAACTTGTAGATTTTAGAGGTCTAGCATGGCGAAGGATTGGGAAAAAAAGAGGTTGAAAGAAAGGGAGATATTGCCCCAGCATGGCCGTAGTACTTATTCTATCGGCCCCTTTTGTCGAACTGCTATATGCATATTCTTTTATTCTCTTATTTGTTTCAGTCAGTTGACAGGCTGCCATACTGGAGCATTGCCTCTGCTTGAACAAACTCTGCATAAGTAGACAACCACCATATATATATATATGTGTGTGTGTGTGTGTGTGTGTGTGTGTGTGTGTGTGTGTGTGTGTGTGTGTGTGTGT
>NC_069005.1:2488312-2489677 GCF_001194135.2 Octopus bimaculoides | reverse complement strand
ATATATGCCTATATATTTATCTATCTCTATGAGTGTATTTATTTGTGTATTTAACTGTCCACTGTCCACCGACACCACTTGACTACCGGTGTTGCTTTGTTTACGTAACTGTAACTTAGCGTTTCGTCAAAAAGAATAAGCACCACGTTTAGAAAATGAGCATGCAATCGACTTGTTCGACTAAACCCGTGAAAGTGTTGCCCCAGCATGGCCGCAGTTTAATGAACGAAACTACTGAATGAAGATTCAACGAATTTATCCAGTGAATATTTTCTTTATTTAATACATTCCTATTTGAGGGCTATCTGGGTGCTATTTTTAGCGATCGAAGAAATCTCATGTATGTCTGTTTGTGCTGAGGGTCACTTATTCTCACACAATATAACCCTTAAAATATATAAACATGATACTATTTGAAAATCAATATTTCACGTTTGTTCTTAACGCACAGCGTTTCCTAGCATTTTAATTTCACGCTTCGGTTTCCCTTAAATAAAACATTAAACACAGCGAAAACTTTAACGAAATTAATAAACTTACGCTGGGATTGTTTTTTAATTAACATTGGCTAAAAGACAATCATTTAGTTTGTTTTATTAAAGTTACTCCAAGTTAAAAAGGTTATATATAGTTTCGGAAAGTCAAAATATTCTCAGCGGGTAAAAAGTTTTCGCAACAGGAAATGTCTTATGTTATGCTTCATTTAATTGCATCACATGATTAGGAAATCAATTCTGCTACTCATTTGTTACATAGAACAATGAACAGCATCTCTTCCCGCATCTATTTACATCTCTCAAGACATCTATGGACCAATTTGAAGTTAAACATTTTTGTCAGACTCAGCTTAGATTACGAATCGAAGACAGCATGGCGAGATTATCTGGCTAACCGTCAACACAGACTGTTTTGATTGTTTGGCACTCTTGGACGGTTCAGCACCAATTTCCTTTTTGCTTTCCCTCTATTTTTCTTTCTTTTTCTTTCTTTTCTTTTTTTAGTTTTTGCTTTTTATCAATGCCTCAGTGTGCTATAATATTCTTCGTTCTTTCTACGATTCTGTGGCATATAAGGTTGTGTGCGTGTGTGTGTGTGCGTGCCAGTGCATGCGCCCATATATAGCAATTCCTGGATGCTGCATAAATGGGAATATTTGTAGGTCGAAGTCCATATGTGTATATCAATTTCTGTATTTGCGTGTGTATATATAAACATGTACATATACAAGTATGCACATATGTATGTATCCATGGATGTATGTATGCAAGTATCTATATCTGTATATAGGTAATACTATGTACGCACGAATGCAATTTTATGTATGCGTACACACACACATATATATGTATGAATATATATATATAT
>NC_069005.1:2485773-2487297 GCF_001194135.2 Octopus bimaculoides | reverse complement strand
TATATACAGTAATCCTTCGGCGTATTGCGGTTCACCCGTCCCAGGGGCTTTTGGAACGTAACACTCGCGATAGTTGATGGATTGCAGTATACGCACACACACACACGCATATGCGTCTGTGTATATGTGCGTGTGTGTGTGTGAGTATGTGTGTGCGTGTGTGTGAGTGTGTGTGTGCGTGTGTATGTTTGTGTGCTTGTTTTCAAAGTGCATCATTCTCTCAAAGTGGCTTGAGACAATGGTGCGAAACAGAGAGTTTTTTTTAGTATGTATCGACCTGCATACTCTCCATAGTTATAGTTATTGCGAATATATATATATATATATATATACAGCCGAAGACAAAAGTTTGGAATATTTCTTTTTAAATCAAGATTGTTATGCCCGAGTGTATCTTTAGACTCTATTCTGTCAACACCTCAAATGTAAATTTCTTCCCTGAAGACAGAGGCAGGTATTATCTAATGATTGATCCCTTCACAATCATTATTTTGAACACCCAAGCCCTAGAAACAGCTGCTAGACTCGTAAAATACATATTCAAACTCTTCATTTCCTGAAAACGTTTCTATTCTCTGTAAGTCGGATGTTTTTATATGTAAATATACGTACATTTTTTGACTTAAATGTATTTGATAATTTTTGGATATCAACTTGGCTAACTTGCTTATCCTTAAATTTACTTCTCTATCTCATCAAATTGAAATCTGTTGAGCACTATGAAGTGTATTCTACACAGGGACTACCTGTCTGTAATTTATATATCTATATATGGTGTGTATATACAAATGTCGTTATAAACACACACACACATACGTATATATACATACTTGCATAGAGAGATAGAGAGATACATGCATACATACATACATATGCCAGCGTATTTTTTCACAGAAATGTGCCTTTATCTTCCTGTCTGGGCCACATACGAATATTTTTTGCAAGCTACTGTAGGGAATGATGGTTTATGCTACAATAAATCCTGTTTTCGTTGCTGTAGGATAGTGAAAACAGACGTAGACTTCTATTCATATGAACGAATATATCACGCCATACGCCAACGGATAAAACAACGCCATATTGCAAATAATTATATAGAAGCAACAAAAAGTCATTATTGATGATAGGAAATATGATTTAGCCTTTCAAGCAAAAAAATATACTTCAATTTATATTGTCAGACTACCAGACGGGAATTCATCTTTAGTGTGCATAAGTTATTACATTGTATATGACGTTATATATTATATGTTATTACATACAAGGTTATTAGCTAGTTCATCGACGGTGTCAAAACTCAACTCAGTATTACCACTTGGTTGTGCCTGCTTAAGACCAGTGAAAATCGTATTATGAAAATATGGCCTCAATAAACAAGAGAACCATCAGTTGATTTATATGTGCGTGTGTACGCGTTTGTGTGTTTGTGCGTTTATTCAAACCAAAATGCATATTCATATGTATGCATGTATGTTTCTATATATATATAAGCATGTATATATATATATATATATATATATATAT
>NC_069005.1:2484007-2485544 GCF_001194135.2 Octopus bimaculoides | reverse complement strand
AGAGAGAGAGATTTTTTTCATATTACCAAGCGACAAACTAATACACTTGCGTGTTGTTCATACACCTGTCTTCGTCTTTTGTTTTTCTCTACATTTCAACTGTATGTATGTGTGTGTGTGTGTGTGTGTGTGTGCGTGCGTGTGTGCGTGTGCGTGCGTGCGTGCACGAGCACGTGTGTGTCTGTGTGTCTGAATATATACATTATGTCTATAAATTTTGAAATATATCTTTACGAACTTTCAGTGCTGGCTATGGTTTTTATAGAAAATCTGTAGGAAAAACAAATACAACGTTTAAAAAGTGATTGAATCCTATCTCTAACACAGGCGGGGCAACGTATTAGCTTATAAGACCTGAAGATATTTGGTAGCGCTTTGTGGTTGCATAAATAAATACCTATGTCCCCACCAACAACTAATGTATTGTTTCTGTCGGATACTCATTTACTTGCTTCAGCCATTTAACTGCGGCCATCCTGCAGTATTAGGCAAACAAATCGACCTCAGGACACTTATTTAAAGCCTTATAGTCAGTTTATCGATTCTTGTATAGATTCGCTAAGTTACGGGGGACATAAACACACCAATACAGCTTGTCAAGCGATGATTGGGTGGGGGAGGCGAACACACACACACACAGACACGTAGATATATACATACATACGCATACACACACACACACACACACACACACACACACACACACACACACACACACACACACACACACACACACACACACACACACACACACACACACATATATATATATATATATATATACATACGACGGTTTCGTTCGGCTTCCGTCTACAAGGCTTTGGTCGACCGAAAACTATAGTAGAAGGTTCTAATGCAATAGAACTACATGGTTCTGAACCCAGAACCATGTGGTTGGAACGCAAGCTTCCCACCACTCCTGTGACTATATATACATATAGAAATAATACATTTCTAAATCTCTCAGAGAGCTTTATACACTTGTAAGACGATAATGTGGTGGTATGTTGTCAACTTAACGTGACAGTCCCATGAAAGGGAATAATACTACTGCTATTTAGCCCTAGGAAGCACTTACATGGACTACAAAATATAGTGAAAACTAAGGGATGGAGGTATGGTATTTATAGTTCGACAGCCGTTTGTGGGGGCTCGGGATTACGTAATAGTTTTAATGTTATCAAGGAGATAGGTTCGATCTAACGTAGAGGAGGCACATAAACATTAACGAGAAACAAGCTTTGTCAGGAGAATAGATTGGCAAATAACTGCTTTCCAATACAAGTAGCGAATGCGTAGCATCAATCGCATAGGAGTGAAGAACAGCAGTGGAAAAGACAAAGGGGCACTAGAAATAACAGTAGCCAAAGAAACTAAGCCTTGATCATAAAGACAAATATCTTGAATAAATGTACATTGTATATATATATATATATATATATATATATATATATAGAGAGAGAGAGAGAGAGAGAGAGAGAGAGAGAGAGAGAGACAGACAGACAGACAGACAGACAGACAGACAGACAGACAGACA
>NC_069005.1:2482547-2483702 GCF_001194135.2 Octopus bimaculoides | reverse complement strand
ATATATATATATATATACGCATAAACTCAAAATATGCCTATATATCTGCATATATTAGCATACCAGTATATGTATATTTCTGTATATATATATATATATGTAATTACTTAGAGAGAAAGAGAAAGAGAAAGAGAGAGAGATGAGCTGCTTTTAAATGTCTAAAAGTTGGTATATAGCTGACCAGATGGTAGTGGTGGTGGTGGCGGTGGTGACGATATTCTTCTTAATCTTCCTCATATCGATGAAAAAAAGAAATAATAATAATAGTAACAGCGACAACAACAACAATAATGACAAAAGCAAAAACAAGAAGAGGAACAATAACAGTTAATGGTGAAGAGCAGAAAAACAAAGGAACCATATGTCGCCCAAATAGCATCATCTCTTGCATCCTTTGCAAAAAGTCCCTTAATTATCGGCGGAATAGTGCCAATGACAAAAAGCCGTCAGCTATATGGAGGACGTGTGAAATGTCATATTTTACTTGGCTCAAAGCGCAGAGGAGAGGAAGATCTATTTTGAAGCAGAGCCAAATAGTTCTCTGTCAGTATAGATGATGATGATGAGGAGGAGGAGGATGACGATGACGACGACGATAATAATAATAATAATAATAATAATAATAATAATAATAATAATAATAATAATAATAATAATAATAATAATAACGTTGCGGAGGAGTATGAGAAGGGGGAGAGTGTGGGGGAGTTGCTTGTTGAAACTGGTTGCTTTTTAGCTGGCTCGCAACAGCATTTGATGAGCAACGCATTTTTGTACATTTATGTATTATATGGGTGTATGCATGTGCATCTTTGTGTGTGTGTGTGTGTGTGTGTGTGTGTGTGTGTGTATGTGTGTGTTTGTTCTCTGCGTCGGTCTATGTGTAAATGCATTGTCGTTTGTATGTAGGAATATCTAGGAAGTATGCATATATGAATGCCAATATATTGACATATATTTCACATATATAGTTTTCAAGGAGTACCTTCTTTCGCAATATATGTTTATACATACATACACGCACACACCTACATGCACACACACACACACACACACACACACACACGCATACACACACAAATATGTGTGTGTGTCTGTTTGTATGTATATATATTTATGTTTGTATGTATATAAATATATATATATATTTATGCA
>NC_069005.1:2480394-2482537 GCF_001194135.2 Octopus bimaculoides | reverse complement strand
ATATATATATATATATACATATACACACACATACATCCAGACACAAACACACAAAGACACATATATACATACATATATACAAACATATATAGTTATACATAGATTCTTACATAGATGAATATTCTGATATTCTTTAAGAAATAATTTATCGCCCATGCTGTAGCAATTCCTTGAAAAGTTCATTCTGTCGAGTACATATAAATACTGTTTTTTTTTTGAGAAGTCTATTATTTATTTTATCGATTTCTTTTAGTCGAACTACTAACTTACGCGATCAGTGTCATGTATGTGTTTATATATAGCTTCAAAATAAATAAGCACTTGGTACAGTTGGGCGTTTAAAAGTTTTGGGGATGCAGTATATTATTAGTAACAAACTACTTAAGTTTCATGTCAGGGGCAAGACACATGGCTTGGGCGATAACAACCTATTGAAATATTATAATACAATTATCAGTGTTCTCCATTGAATGGCTACCATTATACGAGACATTTTTAGGTATAAAAATACCAGTTTTTATTTTGAACAATGCTACTTGTGTCCCACTCGTATCCGTTGGATGACCGTCATTTGACAGATTTCCCTGTTTAGTTGCTGACAGCTCAAATATGCAGCCGGCTTCACGAGTGCACATGTTACCAGTTGCACTAAGAGTGACATACCTACATACGGACGGACAGACATGTATGCATGCATTAAACTTGAAGATACCTTAAAATGCACCTTTATCAAGATGAGAACATCTCTCTGGCAAAACATCGAACTGCCTGTCACATTTAAAAATTAAATATTTTATGTACTACTCTCTTAGTTCAGTTCATATTTGTCTTCGTATAATTAATAGAATATATGTATGTGTACATATATATATATATATATATATATATATATATATACATATATATACTTGAATAAGTAAATACATACACAGATACACACACACACATATATATATATACATACACATACATACACATGCACAAACAGTTGTGCGTCTGAGTGGGAGGCGGGAGTGTGATATATATATATATATATATATATATATATATATATATATAGAGAGAGAGAGAGAGAGAGAGAGAGAGAGAGAGAGATAGAGATAGCGGGCTGGATGGATGGATGGATGGATGGAAGGTTGGGTGGATATAAGTACCTACATAAACAAACGCACATATATATATATTATTAATTATGTGTGTGTGTGTGTATCTGTGTGTGCGCATACATATATAAATATACGCATATAAACATACATATAACTAAGTGTGCGTAAGTCTTGTTCTCCTCGCACATTACAGCTCCATTTTATCGGAACTGTCATTTCCCTCCATTTATGCTAAAAGCACTGGATTATTTCTTATCCTTCTACCTTTCTCTCCGTCTTGTCACCTTGTCATAATGACATTATACTCATTGTCACAAACCATTATAGACCTACACGAGAAGAGCAACAAAAACAACAGCAACAACAACAACAACAACAACAACAACAGCTACACCAACGATGACGACGTTTACCGTCACGACAATGACGACAACGAAAATAGCAAAAACATTTGCGAAATGGAATCAATAGTTACAACCATCAACATCATCGTCGTATCATCAGCATCATGTCGTCATTGTCGTCATCATCATCATCATCATCATCGGCGGCAGCAGCAGCAGCAGTAGTATCTCCATTATCATCCTTATTGCACATGATATAACCATATGTAAAGTAAAGTAAAGAAGACAAATTATACGTAACTGTTGGATACAAAGAGATCGATATTTCGTTGTGGCGTCATAATATCGGTATTAATACAGGATATTAAGTATCGGATTATGTACTGGGGTAAACAGATCCTTTGATTATAATCCTTGAAAATCCGTGCCTCAGGATAGCCGCAGTCCAACGACACGTAACAAGTAGTAAAACACCACAAGAACATGGATGGATATGTCTGCCTGTGTGTGCCAGACATTCTTGCTTCACATCTTTTGTATTGCGATATTTTCTTTGAATGTGTGGCGAAATCGGAAATCTGCTTCATCCCTCGTCTCAGGTCGATCGATCGAAGACTTGTAAGGGAAAACTAGTACAAAACATACCGTGCTGAGGCACAAGGCCTCTGTGTGTGTGTGTGTGTGTGTGTGTGT
>NC_069005.1:2478806-2479745 GCF_001194135.2 Octopus bimaculoides | reverse complement strand
TATATATATATATATATATATATTGTTTGTTCAAATTTACAGAAAACAAAAGACGAAGAAAGGTGAAGGAACAACAAGCAAGTGCACTAGTTTGACGCTCGAGAAAAATGGAAAAGTTATTGACGTTTCGAGCTCACGCTCTTTCCAAGAAACGACTGATAGGGGGAAAAAGGAGAGAGAACGAAAAGAAACGGAGTCAGAAAAAAACATGCTTAAGGATTATATACTGCATAACATAGATGAGTTACGACTATGTAGAAGCACAAGAGAAAATGTTAAGCCTCCCGTACATCATGTTATCCTGTCTCCGATATTCTTGTGGGACACCAAAGGATAAGATGAAATTTTACCCAGAATGCCACTCAGAGTAACAAGTGTGTTGTTTCGAATTAGAAATCTTTAGATTCTAAACCAAGTCTATTTGGCCAACACAACATATACATCTCAGCGGTGATCATTGCCTGTTTTTGGATCTCATTTGAAGAATTCTGCTTTGGTAATTGGTCTCTTCTATATCTTTTGGTCGATCGAAATCTACGTTATCTTTTTATTTATGACTCTATTGGTAATACAAGAAAATATTGATTGCCTTGATGAGCTGACATGACAGCTTTATATTACCAAAGCAAACATGGGTACAGATCTCGTGCTAAACAAACTGGTTGCCATCGCAACACTTTAAATTATGTATTTATCACTTGCCACTTAACGAGCAAAATATTTGATAAATATACATTATCTACTCCGCATTGTAATTATTTTTATAATGTGGTATGAAACAATCCAGAAAAATATATCATTATCGCTTCTGTATAAACTCGATAACCTTCACTTCAAACCAACTTTTTAAGAGACAATGCACGTAACTCCCACCGCTTGAGTTTCTTTGTATATATATATATATATATATATATATATATATATTACATATACATATAT
>NC_069005.1:2477325-2478035 GCF_001194135.2 Octopus bimaculoides | reverse complement strand
CTTGTGAGTGGATTTGGTAGACGGAAACTGAAAGAAGCCTGTCGTATATATGTATATATATATGTCTGTGTGTATGTGTTTGTATGTCTGTGTTTGTCCTCCCCCCCCCAACATCGCTTGACAACCGATGCTGGTGTGTTTATGTCCCCGTAACTTAGCGGTTCGGCAAAAGGGACCGATAGAATAAGTACTAGGCTTCCAAAGAATAAGTCCTGGGGTTGATTTGCTCGACTAAAGGCGGTGCTCCAGCATGGCCACAGTCAAAAAAGACTGAAACAAGTAAAAGAGTAAAAGAGTAAAAGAGTATCTCTGTATTTTTCTGCGTAGAAAACGAAAAAAAATTCGATAAAATTTACAAATTAAGAAACAGCGGTGAGGATGTGGGAAAATAAAAATGTTGTAAACGTGATTTCTGCAGATACAATACGATGAAACAATACGCGGTTTCTGATCCTTCTTAAGAGTAGAAAGCACTTTCATGCAAACCCATGCAAATTGTACCCTCTCCCTTCCCCTTTCAAACAAACAATAACTTCCATTATGCCATTAACTATACATCTGTTGTGACGATTCTGCCCATAGGTAAGGAGCAAATAATACAATGTGGCTGTAGGCCATAACACATGCGGGCAATACCGAGATGCATTGCTAATGTGAGTGTGTGTGTGTATGCATGTTTGTACGTATATATATATATATATATACATATA
>NC_069005.1:2472817-2476147 GCF_001194135.2 Octopus bimaculoides | reverse complement strand
ATATATATATTAATACACATGCATATACAAATATATGCACACTCTCACATACACCCATAATCACATGTACTTTTGCATATATATTCACATACATCTCACACACACGTACGTACACAACACACACTTTTGTGTGTGTCAATAGCCATAATGCGACATATATGTCAGTAGCAGCTGTTTTTGTTACTGTATAAAACATGCCGGAACAAAAACCAGACTCCTCAACATTAAGGCAATACAATGTATTTATATTTCCAGTTAAGAAATTCAATATATGATGTTAAAATAAATATGGCTTTAAGGCATATTTAACAGTTTTCTGTCAAGTCATGTTGGTTTTGTTATTCTTTCGTTGATTTCTACCTGATATGGTTTTGTTGCTCGTGCTCTTAAGATAACGGATTTCATTTTGCATTATAGAAGTCGATGTTTGTACACAGCAGCGTTTTGCACAATGTTGCTCGAAATTCCAATTGTATTTCTTCAATTTCTGAAAGAGATTTTTCTATACGAAAAGAGAAAATGTCATATTTAGGCATTTTACTTTTGTTTTTGTTTTTGTTGTAATTGTTGTATTGTTTTGTTTCTTGCCTTTTTTTTTTTTCTCTTTCTGTCATAAATGCTAACATGCCTAAATTTAATGGCTTAAAAGGCACTCGAAAATGGACGATATTTATGACTGGAATGAACTGAAATATTTCAACGACTACATACATGTACGTAGGCATGCATGTATATATACATGTATGCATATATGTGTATGTATATATATATATATATATATATATATATATATATGGTGGTTGTCTACTCCTTATGCAGAGTCTGCCCACCTCCTGTACCTACACCTTAGAACACTCATGGCATCTGATGTGGCTTTCTAAACCAGACTATTTTCTGAAAAGACACCCACATAGATTGCATACCCGATTTGGACCACCAAGAACTGCAGATAAGTTCTGATCGTTGTGTTTCTTAAACTGTGTTTTGAGGCCTCCGTTAGATTTGCAAACATTCTGGGATACATTACATTGAATGGTGTGCACAGACATATAGGCAGAATAGATGATGGAGGTTCGTTTTCCATGGGTTCGCAAATGAGATTTAAGCCCAGCAAAAGAAAGGCATGGTCTTTCACAAAAAAAGTCATTGTGATTCAATTCTCGACCGTAACATTCTTCTTAAATCTCTTTTGAGTCTTGCATGTGTTATCCTGGTCTCTTCAAACGCTTTCATTCCACTCCACACTTTTGTTTGCCAACCAGCTCGATCCGAAGCAAGGGTTTCTATGTCTTCTGAATCCATTCCAGGTGACTTCATAGTAGTCCTTATGCCGTCCCTAAACTTTTTTTAGGTTTACGCCGATAGCGTTTACCCCCTACAAGCTCACCATAAAACAGCTGTTTGTGCATGCGTTCATCCGCCATTCGAATAATATGGCCACACCATCTCATTTGGTTTTTCAAAATCATAGCTTTAATTGAGGTGATGCTTGCAGATGCAAGGATAGCTGTGTTTGGAGTAAAAGAACTCCATTTAATGTCTAAAATGCGATGAAAGAATTTTTGATGGAGTTGTTCTAACAATTTAAAATGTCTTTCATAGCATGTCCACGTTTTACAAGAATACAACAGGGATGGTAAGACAAATGATTTGTAAAGATCCAACTTTGTATTGTTATTTATATGCCGCTGGCGCCGAGCGCGTGACATCTAGTCACCAAATGCTGTTGTTGCCCTTTGAAATTGCAGATGTATTTCTGTATCCAGATTTCCACGAAGGTAGCCGATTTATATACATATATATCTATATATACATACATACATACATACATATATATATATATATACATATATATATATATATATATATATATATGGGGGGGGGTATATATATATATATATATATATATATATATATATATATATATATATATATATACATATATTATCTATATAGGTATGTGTATATATGTATATATATATATACTTACATATATATATATAGATATATATATATATATACTTATATAATTATATATTTACAAAAATATATATGTATGCATATATATACATAAAACAATATGTTCTACTGTTACGCATTAGTTGTATGGAGTCCTCTATTGCTTTCTTGACTTGTTAACATCTTATTCAATAATTTTCAAACACGCGCACACATGATCAAACAAACACACATACATACATGTGTCTGTATACATATACATACACATAAACATACACATAGAAAGAGGCATCGATTTATGTAGATATACATACATCTAGCTAACTATCAAAGCACATAAATGTGAAAAAAGGTGGGAAAATATAGTACTCGAATACCGTAGATAGAGTAAAATGCTTTATTATTTAGCAGTAAAAGTATGCGGTGAGCTGGCAGAATCGTGGGCACGTTGGGCAAAATGCGTAGCGTTATCTCGCTCGTCTTTGCGTTCTGATTTCAAATTCAACAGAGGTCGACCTTCCGCTCATCATTTCGTTTGTCGATTCAGTAAGTATCAGATACTCACTAGGGTCGATGTATTCGACTTAATAAACACCCTCACCTTGTGGCAAAAATTTGAAATCATTATTTTAAAGATGCAAAAACATCACAAAAATATCACAAAAAAACTGGTACTCAGAGTTTTAGCAGGCGATGGCGTTTGAGGAATTTTCTTGAGAACAATCTCTTCTTAGTGGTCAGACCATATGTGGTCTACATCTAGCATAATGGATGTCCACTTAGTGGTCATCCCTCTCATATATATATATATATATATATATATATATATATATATATATATATATATATATGATATGTACGCACATATATATATATGTGTGTGTGTGTGTGTGTGTATACACACACGCATATATACATATATCCATTGCTACGAGAATAGTGACCTTATGTTCGAGGGCGCGAAAGTAACGTGTGTCAGACGCAGTTGAAGCGCTGAGCCTCGTGGCAACAACACTCTCCACTCACATTACAATATTTTTCCTTGTTCGGAACAATGACAGTCCTGTCACGTTTGTACGAGTTGTAAAGTACAAAACGATGTGAAAGCACACAGATTACCGCCGTGCGCGCGCGCATACACATACACACACACACACACATATACAACCACACACAGATACACGCACACACGCACACACACTCTCTCTCTCTTTCTCTCGCTATCACATACAATACACACATACACCACATGCAAACATGCGCACACTGATATAGATACATACATACATACATAATTACTTTGTCTACGTTGTTAGTCAGTCAGAGATTGAGTGATATATATATATATATATATATATATATATATATATA
>NC_069005.1:2470407-2472577 GCF_001194135.2 Octopus bimaculoides | reverse complement strand
ATATATATATATATATATATATATATATATATATATATATAAGTAGATAGATAGATACATACATACATACATACATACATACATACATACATACATACATACATAGAGCTAGACAGGCCGATAGAGAAACGTACCGACTGACAGACTGATAGTACTTTTCTGAAATAAGTTTTACCCACCGAAGTGTCAAAGTGCTACGTGTAGAAAACACGTTTTCTTGACAGCCTTGTCCTTGCAGAAATCTTGAAAATTTAGCGAGTGTCTGTTTAGTGAAAACTATACTTGTACCGCTTCGCTTTTCAATGTTGAAGAATTATCTAAAGATCTGCGCTGGCAAGTGCAAGTTTGATATTTTGATGTGAATGGCAGATAAGTAAAGAATACATTTTAAACAACAGAACTCTTGTTCTTTATTGTAGGAGACATTTTCTTTCCATAAATGACTCATTTCGAACAAAAAAAGTGCATAGAAAACTGCATGTAAATGGAACATGCGTAGGCGTGAGTGTGATTGACTGCTTCTAATCAGAATGGCTAAATGGCTGGCTACGTGACGGGAAAGTGCTTAGCGGCATTTCGTCCGTCTTTACGTTCTGGCTTCAAATTACACCGAAGTCGACTTTGCCTTTTATCATTTCTTGGTCGATAAAATAAGTATCAGTCGAATACTGGGGTCGATGTAATCGATTCATCTCCCCCCCCCCACACACACACACACATAATTGCTGCCCTTGTGGCAAAACCATAATTATTATTATTATTAAGTGATTAAATCTCACAGCTTATATTGCTGGGTATGAAGGAAAGCGTCAGCTGTCCACAGCCAAGAGACTGAGGCGGCACTTGTTTACTGGACATGCCTCAAGAACTCTGCGAAGAATTCTTGCAGTTCCAAGCAATGCTCTACCGTCACACATGCACCGATATTTTTCAGCCATGTTGGTAGTTAAGTGCTGATACTTCCAAGTGCACCAATTACTGGTATCACGTCTCCTCTCTTCATTGACCACAACCTTCGTATTTCCCACTTCGAATCGTCATAGCTGTTTACTTTTTCTTCTTCTTTCGCATTGATCCTGTTTTCATCGGGCATGCTATGTCGATTATCATACATGTTCTTTCTTTTTTATTCATTACATATCTAGAATGTGAAGAGTTCCTCGGTTGTCCCCGTGAGGGACTCCCGGCTTTGGAGAATTTTGATTGCTTAATTGTTTTGTTAAAAGCTTTTTTTTAACTTAATGTATACACGGCATTGTCCAACACCCCACTAATCCCTTGCATTGTATCGTCCCTATTTCTTTTGTGTTCGGCCCTTGTATCCATAAAAGAAAGTTTCATTATTATTATTATTATTATCCTCATCATCATCATCATTATTATTATTATTATTATTATTATTATTATTATTATTATTATTATTATTATTATTATTACTATTACTACTACTAGTCTTATTCTTATTCTTATTTTTCTTACAGGGGAACAAATTTTGTTTGCTCGAGACTGTACGACATCTTATTTAGAGGATACCTGCGTCTTCCGCAATGGCACTTTCAACAAAATGAAAACTGTGTGCTTTCAGACGTGTCAGACAGACGGCTGCAATGGAGGAGAAAGAAAATCACTTAACGCCGCTTCACCGTATCTGCCAATGACAACCATTATCTACGCAGTCGCCATTTTGAAAGCCCTGCTATAAACTTCTTGAAACTGGTGTTGCTAATTGTTTGAACTGTTACTTTTCAAACCATAATCATTGGTAAAAATTTCGAAAGAACATGACATTTAAGTTTCTCTTCTGATATCTTCCATCATTTTTTTTTTCTGTTTTTTGTTGTTGTTTTTTTTTTTTCATTTCAAGGAAACCAAAAGATATTTCTAAAGAAAGTTTATGCGAAGCATCTAGTGAGAGATATGTGATTTCACTTGAAAGATGATCAGCGGAAATTGGAAAATATATACGGAGGCCGTATCGGTTACAAATATACAGATGTATCAATATATATTCTCCACTTCAGTCAGTTTTGCTTTCTATTAAAATATTATGCGCGCGCACACCTGTACACACACACACACAAAGGCATGCACGCACGCACTCACAAATGCACTCGCACGCACCCCTACACTCAAAGATGTATACTTGATCACACGAACCCACAGACAAACA
>NC_069005.1:2469601-2470381 GCF_001194135.2 Octopus bimaculoides | reverse complement strand
TATATATATATATATATGTGTGTGTGTGTGTATGTGTGTGTGTATATACATAGAAACATACATATATATATATATATGTATATTTGTGTATACATAGGTACATATATATATGTATGTATGTAGGTATATATTCCTGATGTCATAAAAATTGACAAAGTTAGAGAACATGAAATAGTTTTATGAAACAGTAAAGTTTGAAGCAAGAAGGTGTGGTTTCGTGTTCCACTTTCAGCCGTCGCCTTTTCGGCCGTTTAATCCAACGGGATTTTAACCCAATAGTAATACGCCGTTATTTATAACTCTATCTTACTTGGGGTTCGCGGTTTCTAAAAAGAACTAAAAAGAAACATATGTATATATATATGTATGTATATGTATGTATGTATATGAATGTATGTATGTATAGATATATGTATTAATATTTATATATATATGAATAGCTATGTATGCAGGTATGTATGTATATATAAAAAAAGAAATGACAAAGGAATAGGCGTTTATCTTAACAATTCCATTAGTGTACAGCTGTTTCTACTCTAAAATGCGGCGGTAATGGAATTTATTCGATTAGCGTTTTTTTTTTCCTTTTGTCCCTTCTTTTCTTATCACTACTCATGACTCGATTAACGTTTCGCAAGGAAACATGCGTATAATGAGTTCTACACCAGGTTGTTAGTTTTGCAATGCAAAAACGAAATATATACATATACATAGATAATTACCTATACATATATATATATATATATATATATATATATATATATATTATATTGTATGTAT
>NC_069005.1:2468424-2469486 GCF_001194135.2 Octopus bimaculoides | reverse complement strand
TATATATATATATACACATATATATATATGTGTGTGTGTGTGTGTGTGTGTGTGTGTGTGTGTGTGTGTGTGTGTATGCATGCATGTATGCATGTATGTATACATATTCATACATGAGCTGTTAGCGACAGTAGGAGTTTTTGTGACGAACAATATTTGGCAGATGGCACCTAAATTAGATGTCCTTTTTTTTAGATTATTTTAAACTGTTAGAAACTTTAAATTATCAATCCTCACCAATACTATTATAGTCGCAAATAACTAATTGATTCGTAGCCCTCAGGTTCTCGTTCTGGCATTCGGTGCAAAACTGGTTATCGCCGATGATCAGCAACTAATGGGGGGAAATCTTATAATACGATCGTTTCCTCAGCTGATGAATTATTCGGTGTTTAATGAGCAGATCTCGTGAACACGTGATGGTATCTCTGGACGTGGACATTTACTGCAGTACAAGGCGTTCCAAAACAACACATATAATTTATGGGTGGACGTGTTAAATACATGTAATTGTATTGCATACATACATACAAATATAAATGTGTGTGCGTGTGTGTAAAGGCGCAGGCCTTATTCAGAAGCTTGCTTACCAACCACAAGTTTCCAGTTTCAGTCGCATTGTATGGCACCCTGGGCCAAGGTCTACTAATATTACGTCGGTTCGAGCAAAAGCAAAACCGTTTATATTTAACGTTTTTGATAGTCCGTTCTATTTTTATTTTATTCGATTATATACTTTTACTTTCTGTGATTTTATGTATATGTATTATTTTTATGTGTTTATGAACCATGATGATATTTATATATGATTAAATGTTTGAGGAGTGGTGTTGTATGTAAAATCGTTGAACCAAAGTTTTGTAGTGTTATAGTAAAATAGGTAAATTAACCAAAATATAGTTTATAAACTCAAGTGAAACACCAAATAAGAAAAGATGGCTGAATCTTGTAAACGTAGCTGAACAATGGCCTTAGCGGCAGTGTATATATATTAGCTATTAGCGCCACTATATACGTATGCGTGTGTGGGTGTGTGTGTGTGTGTGTGTGTGTGTGTGTGTG
>NC_069005.1:2463258-2467748 GCF_001194135.2 Octopus bimaculoides | reverse complement strand
AGACAGACAGACAGACAGACAGGCAGACAGACAGACAGATAGATAGATAGATAGATAGATAGATAGATAGATAGATAGAGAGATAGATAGATAGATAGATAGATAGATAGATAGATAGATAGATAGATAGATAGATGTATTAGTAACATTAAACTAAGAACTTTGAGTTCACATCGATTAACAAAGCAATAGCTTTCACCGCACGATTAATTCTGAAAATATTTTCCAATGTGACTTTACTTTTCTTTAAGATCGTTGGACCTAATGCCAAGGAGATATGGCTGCTATTTCTAGGAACGCCGGCCGATAAAGTAAACGCTTTTACATCTGCTCCACGTATGTCACATGAAGGCGCGAAATGCAAAGATATAAATATAAGTAGTACTAAACTTAATTATAACTTTCAACACACATGGATTAACAAAACATCCATTATGTCTATGCAAACATAATTAACCTTAGTCACTTTGTGTGAAAGCAACATTAAATTTCTCGATGTTGCCGTAAGTTTATTAAGCTTATATGCCTAAATGAGAGCACATGACACTTTCAAACCGGCCATATCATATTTGACTCTCCAATAAGTTATCATAAGATATCATATGATGTTATAGTACATGCGGGTATTTCTAAAGAATTATTGCCATAAATGTCGAAATGTCTAAGACGAGTGGTTTCTCGTAAGATGTTAATTTTCCTGGCTATTAAATTCTTCTCCAGAGTAGACGTTTACAATATTCATATCTACACTTCATTTTATCAGACTCAATATATGACCATCAAAATTATTATTCCAAGATGTTTCCATGGTTCTCGATTGGATACCAGTTCCGATTATTAGTTATTGAACTTCATATAATGGTGCGGACGTGGGTGTGTGGTAAGATATTTGCTTTCCTACTGCGTGGTTCCGGGTTCAGTCCCACTGAGTGGAACTTTCGACAAGTGTATTTTATATGATCTACTGCTAACCAAAGCCTTGTGAATGGATTTGGCCGAGGGAAACTGAAAGAATCCCATCGTATATAAACATATATGTGTGCGTGTGAATGTTTGTGTGTGCATGCGTGTATAGTTCTGGGTGTGCGTGTGTACGTGTGCGCGGGCGTGTGTCTGTTCTGTTACGTAAAAATAATCGGAACGTCCACTTTGGATTTGAGCTCAAACAGCATATCGATATTGGTCTGCCTGAAGATCACCGGCTTCGCAGAGGCTGCAAAAGCCGAGGATGTGCCAATATTCTTCTGACAGCATTGATACCATTTATAAGTCATTATACTCTTAGCTTAAATTCTAATGGGGTAGAATATGTCTTTTACTAAACATTTTGCTGGTATTTTAATCGAAAGCTGTTTCAAATGTGTAAATAAATTAAAATCTAACCTGGCTAGCATTCGCACAAATAAATATCTTGTTTACCGATTCCTGTATCGGAAAAAGAATTTTCTGCATGGGTCAGAACGTTCAAAATATTCGTCACTAAGGAGATCAAATGAAGTCGAAACCTTGTTTCTCGTAACTCATCGATATTCCCAGTGAAAGGCTGCGTATTTTTACAGCGTTTATATCTTTATTACACCACAGTATTTTCATTTAATTCTCGTGTTATATTCATCAGTGTGTGGAGGTGCAATGGCCCAGTGGTTAGGGCAGCGGACTCGCGGTCATAGGATCGCGGTTTCGGTTCCCAGACCGGGCGTTGTGAGTGTTTATTGAGCGAAAACACCTAAAGCTCCACGAGGCTCCGGCAGGGGATGGTGGCGAACCCTGCTGTACTCTTTCCCCACAACTTTCTCTCACTCTTTCTTCCTGTTTCTGTTGTACCTGTAATTCAAAGGGTCAGCCTTGTCACACTGTGACACGCTGAATATCCCAGAGAACTACGTTAAGAGTACACGGGTCTGTGGCGTGCTCAGCACGTAAATTTCACGAGCAGGCTGTTCCGTTGATTGGATCAACTGGAACCCTCGATGTCGTAAACGACGGAGTGCCAACAACAACGATATATTCATCGGTGTAATAATTTATGCAACTAAAAAAAGCGATGTGTGCAATGTTGATAGCTTACGGTCAGTAATATGTTAACACCGTATTGTAATACACAATCGTATAGCGGTGTTTGTATATTAATATTTTTATTATTCTACAACCAAAGAATACAACAAAGACCTCGCGAGAGGTGAATTGAAATAAGAGTATTCGTGTGTGAAAAGGGTAAATGAGAGCGTAGGATGTTATAGTGTAGGAAATGAGAAAGTAAGATGTGGAGAATAAGGATTAAATAAGTGAGACCCAGAGTAAGGAGTTAATATTCACAACATTATAACAATACGCTACAGGAATTTTATACAAAGGGGATTTTTATGGCTCAGAATACAGCGCAGATTGCAGTTGGAGATCGTATATATATTTCCTATTATTATACAGTTTGTATTATACAGAGATTACAGATTGCGGTATTCAATATAACTTTTCATATGATAATGCTGAATTTATATCGCATTATTGTCAACATTTCCTAATTTAATACGTTTTCATATTCACAGCAATATCTATCTTTATACTATGCGCTTTAAAATCAGTTACATTGTTTCTGAATATAGTTATTTCCGGAAAAAGCGTCACCACTGAGAGACCGGATGTTCATCTTTAAGGATTGGTTTCTCAGCCAGAAAATGCTTTACTGCGGGAAACTTCCACACAGTCATATTTGAATTTCACCTTCTTGTAAGATTCTAACATGTCTAGCATCATTACTTGTGTATTACTTTTAAAATAAAATGCTGAACTTTAGAGTTTTCATTTTATATTACCCCTAATCATGTTCAGTGGTTTGTATATCTTTCATGAAAACCTAATATGTGTATTGTGTAAGAAAATAAAATACATATAGCGGGTGTGTATTGTAACTTTCTAATTCAATCATGACATTGCCGTTGGA
The DNA here is from genome assembly GCF_001194135.2 of Octopus bimaculoides. NCBI lineage: Eukaryota > Metazoa > Mollusca > Cephalopoda > Octopoda > Octopodidae > Octopus > Octopus bimaculoides. The sequence goes on along the minus strand of NC_069005.1, from coordinate 2,464,807 downwards.
GACTGAAATCTTACCTTTATGATGGTATAATGTAAAAAAAAATATTATTAAAAATTTATTTATAAAGCTACATTCAGATTATATGTATATATTATGAAATATTAATGGATATTTTGTCTTGGTTTGGTTCTCATTCACTCACCTGTCCCATAACAGTTTCTACCCTTCTTTTACACATATGTGGAGGCGCGTGGCTCAGTGGATAGGGCATTCGTCTCACGATTGTAAGGTCATGAGCTCAATTCCCAGCAACCCACTGTGTCCTTGAGCAAGACACTTTATTTCTCGTTGCTGCAGTCCACGCAGCTGGCAAAAATGAGTAGTACCTGTAATCCAAAGGACCAGTCTTCTTACACTCTGTATCACTCTGAATCTCCCTGAGAACTACATTAAGGGTACACGTGTCTGTGGAGTGCTCAGCCACTTGGACTTTAATTTCACGGGCAAGCTGTTCCGTTGATCGTCTCGGCTGGGACCCTCGTCGTCGTTACCGACGGAGTACTCCTTTACACGTATACATACACACACACACACATACGCACAAACACACATAAATTCATTCTCAATCAATCAAATATTGCTCATGTTTCCCTTTTACACATTTCTACGTATTTTAGAGAATTTGTAAGAAATACACATACACGCACACATACACACACATACACGCACACTCACATATACAAACATAAACACACATATGCATCTGTAGGCGCGCGCATACAAGAATATCCACATACAATCACATTCTCACTATATTCCAAATATTGCTTTTATTTTATTTTATTTATTTCTATGCGTGTGTGCATTTCCAAGACATGGACACACACACACACACACGCACACACACACACACATACACTCAAATACAGACAGACACATTCCTACACACACACACACACAAACACACAGAGACACAATCGCACACACATGCACAAACACACAGACACAATCGCACACACATACAAACATAGACACAATCGCACACACACACACACACACACACACACACACACACACGTATCCTGAGTCTAGCTCCCAATTATTGCTTTCTTTCAATTCCCAAGAAACACCCCAGACACGACTCATAAACATTCCGTGTACCTGATTTACATACACCCAAACCGCCCGAAGCCGGCCAAGATATTCTTCTTGATTTATGTTAAAACTGGTTTCATCTCGGTTCTCACACCTACCTACAATGTTACTCCGAAAATAACCAATCAAGTCATCGTAGTCCCAAATCTAAAAGATAATGCAAAATTATTTTGGGGGAGTTGGCCAGTCGATTAGATCGACTCCAGTACGCAACTGGTACTTAATTTATCGATACCGAAAGGATAAAAGGCGAAGTCGACCTCGGCGGAATTTGAACTCAGAACATAACGGCAGACGAAATACCGCTAAGCATTTCGCCCGGGGTGCTAACATTTCTGCCAGCCTCGCCGCCTTAGGGTAATCCAATATTAATTATAAAAGAGTGTGGAATAAACTAGCGTTATATATGGCAGAGTATCCTGAAGGCTAAAGCTCTGACTTTCGCCCACACAAT
>NC_069005.1:2460944-2463047 GCF_001194135.2 Octopus bimaculoides | reverse complement strand
ATCCGCATCGTGTGAGATTCTACACTTACACACACTAAATTGTTGGTTCGCATGCAGAGAATGACCATTCGGCTAATTGGCATTCTATCACAAATGGACACGCACTGGCCTCTCGCTCGTACGTGCGCTGTCTCCTCACGGGCTCGCACACACACTTGCTCTCTCTCTCTCTCTCTCTATCTATCTCTCTCTCTCTATCTCTCTCTCTTTCTTTCTTTATTTCTCCCTCTCTCATAGTTTTTCTTTCTCTCTCAATCGCCATTCTTATCTCCCCCTATCTATTTATCTATCTATCTCTCCTCTCTCTCTCTCTTTCTATCTATCTGTCTATCTATCTATCTATCTATCTATCTATCTATCTATCTATCTGTCTACCTATCTGACCGTTTATCCCTCTAACTCTGTATATTTCTATCCCTCTAACTCTGTATATTTCTATCTACCGACATATCTGTCTATCTACTTATCTACACTTTATTGATCACTTCTGCTTTCCACACTACATCTCTCCGTTTGCGATATCTTTCTCTCTATCGTTTTATAATAATCAAAGCTTACAGACAAAAAAAAATACATAAAACAAATACGCAACACGCTGTGTTATACACTAAGCTCAGTAAAGTTTCCAAAGAAAATTGCTTTCACAGCTTCAGAACAGAACCGTGAATAAAACACATTTGACGGTTCTGCATTCGGCTTCTTCGAGACACAATCGTTAAGCGACCTGATAAGAAAGCCTTCCATGACCTGCTAGAAATAACAGCAATGAATTTTCTGTCTGATCGCAATAAATAATTATATTTAAATGGTAGGAAGGTTATGATTTTGTCACATCATCGTATCTTTGATTTTTTTTTTTAATATTTTGCTTCAGTCATTAGAGTGCGGCCATGCTGGGGCACCACCTTCAAGATTTTCAGTCAAACGAATCAAAAGCAGTACCTAATTTCCTTTAATTCTAGTACTTAATTTATCGAGTTCTTTTGCCGAACCACTAACCAATAAACACAGACACACACACACACACGCACGCACACAGACACCAAATATATGTGTGTCTGTATGTGTGCGTGTGGAGGAGATGTATCTGTGAGTGTGTGTGCCTGTGTCTATGTGTGTATGTATATATATATGTAAAGAGATAGATAGATAGATAGATAGATAGATAGATAGATAGATAGATAGATAGATAATAGAGAGAGAGAGAGAGAGATTAATATTTAGCAGAAGCCAAGCGCTGAACTGGCAGGAACGTTAGCACGCCGGGTAAAATGCTTAGCGGCATTTCATTCTGAGATGAAATTCCACCGAAGTCAACGTTGCTTTTTCATCCTGTTGGGATCGATAAGTCAAGTATAAGTCGAGCACTGATGTCCATGTGACTGACGTAGCTCCACCCCGGAAATAGCTGGTCTTGAGCCAAAATTTGAAACCAACATTTAGAAGTAACAGAGGGATTCAAGGGCCGAGGGTTTCGGTCGTGGGCGATTACGAAGCGGGTTTCTTTTAGTTTCCGTTTACCAAATCCATTCGCCAGGCATTAACCAGAGCGGTGCTATAGTAAGAGACACTTGACCACAGTGCCACGCCATGGAACTGAACCCAAGACTACATGGTTGAGAAGCATCCTCCGAAATTAATATAGTCACGTGGTCAAATTTGACGGGACGGATTTAGTCGCTCATGTAGATTTGACTGCTAATATATTTTACGGAAACCATGTTAGATAAAAAGTGAAGATGACTTCAAGTTGATTTGAAATCGGGACTTAAAGAGTTGAAACGAATGCAACAGAGAATCACAACCGGCGCTTTACCGATCTTAGAAATCCATCAAAGAACATTTGAGGAGAAAGGACACGCGAACTTTTGAGTTTCGGTGAAGGTTCTATAGAATATTAGATTCGTTTGGTTGTTGTCGGTAATTTATGGAAATTATATTAGCATCATTATGAAGAGGGGGATGTAAGGAGGAGGAAGGAGAAGAAGAAAAGAAAAAAGGAGGAAGATGTAAGAGAAAATGAGGTGGGTGGTGGTGGTGGTAGTAGTAGTAGTAGTAGTAAGACCCTCTGGACGTTGCTGTCTTGAGTATTAGGACTCATCG
>NC_069005.1:2458979-2459457 GCF_001194135.2 Octopus bimaculoides | reverse complement strand
ATATATATATATATATATATATATATATATATATATATACGCACGTATATAAGTACACATCGATAGACTGTGCATTTTGAGTGTGAATGGAAATGGCCTCCAGGCATGCATACGTGAATATTATTGTTGTTGGTCTATCTTTCTGTATACACTTTCTGTGTTTACAACATGTTTACATAAATATTTCTTTTAAGTGTCTGTCTGTTTGTGGAGTCAGCATGTGTTGAATGATATCCACGTTTATATGTCTACTAAAATACAAGTTGGCAAGTATACTAGTGATTTGTATCACAAAGGAGTTGAAGGTGAACGAGTGAGGCAGAGCTTAGGAGAGATATAGAGAGAGGTGGAGATAGAGAGAGAGAGAGAGAAAGAGAGAGGGAGAAAGAGAGAGGGAGAAAGAGAGAGGGAGAAAGAGAGAGGGAGAAAGAGAGAGGGAGAAAGAGAGAGGGAGAAAGAGAGAGGGAGAAAGAGAGAG
>NC_069005.1:2449001-2450031 GCF_001194135.2 Octopus bimaculoides | reverse complement strand
GCGTCTCATGTGGCTTTTTAAACCAGACAGTGTTTTGAAAAAACACCCACACAGATTGCACCTCTTATTTGCACTACCAATACCTGCAAGTAAGTTCTGCTCATTGTGGATCCTAACATGTCTTTTAAGACCCCCATTGGATTTGAAAACCCTCTGGCACACACCACATTCAAACGTGTGCACAGACATATAATCAGAATAGCTGGGTGAGGTTTGTTTTCCATGGGTTCGCAGGTGAGATTTGAGGCCAGCCAAGGACAGACATGGTCTGTCACAGACTGTGCACACAAAAAGGTCCTTGTCATTCACCTTCTCAGTCTTCACCTTTTTCCTTAATATATATATATATTAGACTGTCGTCAAAATTATGCATAAGTGAAAATAACACTGACATCTCATTTTAACAGGTATATTTACCATAATTACATAAAAATATCTTGAAATACTAAAGAGTAAATTTATTCAGTAAAATCGCCATTGGCTTCAACCATGGCCTCCAGACGACTTCGAGACCTACAAGTATTCTGGACGGTCTCCTTGCTTCAGGTGGTGAATACTACCATATTCCTTGCCTTCAGTTCATCTTTGGTGTAACAAGGAGTTTCGTTGGTCTCTCATTCAACTGTGCACCTTACATAAGAATCAAGAGTGTTGCCGTCTGGGGAGTTAGGTGGCCAGATTTTAAGGGCGATGTGGGGGAAGAAATTGTCTGACAGCATGACTTGGTTCTCCTGAGTGTGTGGCACAGTGTAGAGTCCTGTTGCCAGAGACAGGTTCCTCGATTAGCCACCCACTTGACCCAGGGCAGCACTACCCCCTCTAGGTATTTGATGTAAGCCGCCTTGTTGAGTTTGAGGCCGTGTCTGAAGATGATTGGAGGCCGCCAAATTGCAAGACGCAGGTAAAGTGGGAAACGGACGAAAGTAAAAAATGATAGAAATAGAGAAAGACAGATAGAAACATAAGCAGACAGATTAACAGACAGAGAAATGGACAAATAGATTGATAGATACATAGCTACATATATATA
>NC_069005.1:2446521-2448833 GCF_001194135.2 Octopus bimaculoides | reverse complement strand
ATATAATTATACGTATATGTGTACATATTTGAGAGAGACACGAAAACAAAAAGGCAGGAAGTGGTAACACGAGAAAGGAAAAGAACAAAAAGAAAAAAAACAATGAAAAATAAGGAATAAATTACTGGAAACTTTCGTAAACAATGAGAAAGCGAAAGTGAGAAAGTTATGGCGAGATGGAGAAAAGATTGAGGCCATTTTGTCCGTTAACTGACCGCTCCGCTGTTACATCCGTAATCCCCTGTTGCAAGCTGCCATCTTGGATATTTTCCAAACGAAACATTTTCCATTTATTGTTTTTATGATTTTATTGTATCGTTGGTTTTGTTTCTTTGTTTTGTTTTGTTTTTTTTCTTATATTATCGATTCCACTAAAGCGATTTTATTCGGTTTTTATATAATTTTTTTTTATTTCGTTTATATATATTTTTTCTTCTTCGTGATATTTTGGTGTTTTGTAGTAACTGAAGTTGGTGTTATGCATCTTTTTCGGGTGTATATCTGTCTGTCTGATTCTGACACTTATATATGTATGTGTGTATGTGTGTGTCTGTATATATACGTGTACGTATATATATATATATATAAAAACGAGGTCTGATCAATAAGTGTCCGGACTGTTGCCATAGTAACGAAACCGAAGCACGCGGAGCGACGCCGCATGGCATAGATGGTCTCTGAACGCTGCTGTGCATGTGCACTAAATTTTATCGTTGAAAACTTTTTGGGAAACTTTGGGTTGGCCTCTGAGCAGGCATTGCCAAGCTCTTGGTAAAATCTGATGTAGATTCTCTGCTCAACTTTCTCTGTCATTGTCAGTACGATGATCACACGCTACACACTTTCCTTCCAAGTACCGCTGGAGACAGCAGTTGTAAGCTAGAGCTTTAGAACTTTGTGCACATGCAGAGCTGTGTACTAGGTCAATGTATTTATGTGTGTATAGTTTTTTACCACTTTTAGCACGAGAGCTGTGGCCATGATGGTGTAGCAGCAGTGGTTTTGCTGCGCCATCGTTAATTATTTAAAAAAATCAACATCATGTCTGTCCATAAGATGGCTAGCTGTCAGGGCAAAACTCTTAGCGGAATTGTGTGTGCTACATTCTGAGTTCAATTTCCACCGAGACCGAATTTGCCTTTCATCCTTTCAGGATCGATAAATTAAGTACCAGTGAAACACTAGGATCGATGCAATCGACTCATCCTCTCCCCTGAAATTGCTGCTTTTGTGTCAAAATTTGAAACCCTTATTATTATTATTATTATTATTATTATTATTATTATTATTATTATTATTATTATTATTCCGTCGAGGCCGACTTTGCCACTCATCATTTTGGGATCCATTATCGTTGTTATTGTTGTTGTTGTTGTTGTCGTTGTTGTTGTTCTTGGTGTTGTTATTCATGTCGTTGTTGTTTTTGTTGTTGCAGTTGTTGTTGATTTTCTGCAATTTTGTTTGTTGTTTCTATTGATTTTTCTGCCAATGTCAAGGTTTTATTATTGCATCTCATGTCGAAGTTATTCTTCCTGCTGTTCTTGCTGTTGTGGGGGAGGGGAGGCGGCGTCCATGGTGACCGTCTTTCAAAGGCACCAATTTCTGTTGCTGACTTCCCTTCAATTTTTTTTTCTGATCTTTGCAGTCGTCAAATTTTTATTTATATTTTCCTTGTTATTGTTCTATATTTCTTGAAGTTACGACTACATAACATATTATTTTTTACTATTTTTTTTTTATTTTTGTTATTTTTTCCAGGCTTCCCTCACGTGGATTTGCACGCTTTCTTTCTCATCTTCATCTGCCCAATTTCTCCCCATCAATATGACATTTACAGAGACCAATGTACACACTACGGTCCACTTGCTGCCAAGTATATCCTTAAATATATATATATATATATATATATATATATATATATATATATTATTTTGTTACTTTCTCACATATATTTTATTCGTTGTTCTTCCAAATACGATTTATCAGGAACCGAGCTTGATAATGTCTTTGACAGGATAACCTACCTACACTGAGTGTACAACGTATGCATACGTATATATATGTGTGTGTGTGTGTTTGTGCATGTGTGCGTGTGCACGAGTGTGTGTAGATATATATACATTTGTATGCATATATATACATATATATATATATACACATACATACACGCATAAATATATATATAAATATTTGTATGTATATACACATATAATATACATATATATATTTGTATATATACATACATATATTATATGCGTGTATATATATATATATATATATATATATATATATATATATATATATATATATAT
>NC_069005.1:2439933-2446256 GCF_001194135.2 Octopus bimaculoides | reverse complement strand
ATATATATATATATATATATATATATATATATACATATACATATATATATATATATGTATATGTATATGAACATGTGTATTTATAAACATGCCCAATGACATGTATACATATATACACAACTTTTACAATTTTGTGTGTGCGTGTGAATGTGCACGTGTGTATGCATGTACGTATATCTGAGTCTAGTTTTGTGTAACCTTCGCCTACCACAGATGTAAACCAGTTCCTTCTGTATATCAGTTTGATGGAACGTTGGAAAACAGAAAAGAAATGCGATTTTTTTTCTTTACTCTGCATGTCTGTATCTACAAAGAAGAAAGCCTAAATTGTCAAGAAAACCCAATGTGGAACTCAGTGTTTTAATCCCATGAGTAAAAAGAGATTTTTTTTTCAAGATACAAATACACGTTACTCATGTTTTAAAATAAAGACGCATACGTTACTTAGAAGACGTGTTCGTTATTCGGTTCCTAGTAGAGACAAAACTGTTTTTGTCTTTTGTTTATTATTTGTTTCACTCATTGGACTGCAATGGAATAAGACTATGTAAATTGTGTACGGGAAAAAAATATATAATCCTTATGAACTCACATGAGCCAGGAGGCTACCTGAAATCCAGGACGGAAGCTGTATGGAGTTATCCACATACTCGGAAATATTTACTTCAAAATTGCAAAACCTAGCTATCAAGCGAAGGAAGACAACTCGCCCGGTCATAATTTTTTAAAAGGAATACTTCTTCAACAATCACCGGCGTCCGTGTGTTTATAAAAAAAAAACATTCTTTGCAGAGAACAGTTATCGTTTACAGAAACTGAGGATATGTCTAGTTCACAATAGATATGAAACCAAAGGTATTTCACTAAAACTGTTACTTTACACATACACATACAAATATATATATATAGTTGAAATTTACTGTATTATTCTGACGCTTGGGAAAGTGAGAAAGTTTTTTTTACGTTTCGAGCCTACGCTCTTCAACAGAAAGGAATAAGAGAAGATAAACATTGTGAGACCAAAAGACTTGTGGATTTAGCGATCAAGCATGGCGACTGGTGTATGTGCGTGTGTGTGTATACACACATACACGACCCACTGTCACCGCGCAGTTTCAACCAACCAAACTTACAAGGTATTGGTGAACCAGTTGCAATGCTAAAAGTTCACAATGAGACCCAACGTGGCTGCAAAGAGAACTCTTTAACAACACTACCATATTTGCATCCATAGCAATCATTTTTCAACAACATCGATAAAAATATCTTGTGTACCTTATTAAGTTAACATTATTGAAAAAGTAGATATGTTTTTTTTTGTTTTTGATATTTTTTATCGCTGTGTTTTGTTTTCTTTTTAAAGAAATATAACTCTTAAGTATAGGAAATACAAATATGTTTAGCTATTTCAATGTTTTCGGATGAAGCTTTTGGGTAATGGAGAAATATATTTGTCCCACCACAAGAACGAAGCAAGATCAAAAAGCAATGAAAATATTACTAGATATAACGACGTATAATTGTCAAGAAAAATTTCCGAAAAGATGTAATTTCTTGGCTTTTATTTAATTTAATCACGTCACAAAAATTAAAAAAAGGTATGAATTTTCGTTTTCGCAATACAGCGATTTTTCTTTTTACATCCCTTATCTCTGTTGTACATCTATATTTACATGCAATGTGTATATGCCATGTTATATAAAATAAATTTATGATTGCGTATTCTTTTAGAAGTAACAAAAAAATTTTTTCCGTGCTCAGTATCGTTTGCGTTTTCGGTTCGATTTTATTTTTTTTATTTAATAATTTAAAAATTCAAAAATTCTATTTTAGCGTGCGAAAGAAGCCAAAATATAATTTATAGTTAGCATATGAAAAACGGAAATAGAAACAACGAAATATATTGGCTACATACACGCATACATACATACATACATACATACATATATGTGTGCGCGCGTGTGTGTGTGTGTAAATATATATGTATGTATGTACACATATATATATGTATATGTATATATAAACATACATACACACAAAACATATATGTATATATATATGTATGTATGTATATATATATATATATATATATATATATATATATGTCCGATGTGTATGTTAAGGAAACTAGCTGTGTACAGTTTATTCATGTCAAGTACAATTAAGATATGCTTAATTTTTTACTGATGAAACCCTGGATTTCTAATGAATGAGTTCAAATACTGTCGGGGGTCGACTTTGCCTTTAATCCGTCCAGGGTCGATAAAACGGTTGCAGGCGAACTCTGAGATCGGTGTAATCCACTTACCCCACCCCCGACATTGCTGACCTTGTACCACAATCTGAAGCCAAAATTTCTATGGAATAATTTTAGATTAAAACAGTAAATTTTGGAAATTGCAATTTTAACTGTTTGGGTGTTTTTATTTCTGTGAGTAATGAGGTACGACTGTCAAATAACTATTGAGTAATCATTGCAATAACTATTGTACAATTTCGTTTCAGTCACCAGTGAGCAGTGTGTTATTCGCGTAAATGCTAAGTGTTATAACTGACTTATATCATTCCAATCTGTACTGAGCTGTCATTCTCATTCCTACTGAGTTATATCATTACAGTCACTCACTGCTGAGCTTTGGCGTTTCAGCCAACCACTCAGCTGAGAGCTGAGTCATTCCATTTAGCCACTGGGCAGTAACATTAAAACCATCATTTCTCAATGATCGTTTTTAACAATTTTACTGCAAAATTGTAATCCCTGAATATTCCAGTAATTATGTTAAAATATCTAACCAAAAACACAACTAGTATTTTCAGCATGTCTCGTTGCCACAATAAACTTGACATATTCCGAAAGAAAATAGGTTCAAATATGACCTTCCGCAAGAAAATATTGATTGTTATGCAAGACAGCTTTCTGCAGATAAAAGTAATGAAATTGTGAGTGGATATATCTGATTATCAATGTAAATGGATTAAACGACATAGCGGTGAATGAAAGGGAAATGGGTGAGTCTTAGAAGATTTTGAAAAAAGATAGATTAAAGAATAACAATGTAACAATGTAATTGCGAAACCGACGACTAAAGAAGATAAAGTAAGAAAGAAAAGAAAGTAAAGTGCATTGCGAGGGTGTTTGTTGAAAGACAATCGCATTTGATAAACTGAAAAAATATCTAGTAATTGACGACTCGGGGAGAAATAGTAACACAGAATAAGAAAACGGAAGATATACTCCAAGTTAATACGCAGTCATGTGACTGGAAACATTCTGTCTTCAGCTCTATCACTCTAATTTGACGAACATTTGCTTACATTATTTCGCTTTTACTCAGAGAAATACACGTTAGTTTTAACGGGTAATAGGTTAGTATAATTAAAATAACTACTGAAGTGCGGTAGTATATTTTTTTATTATTCTATTTCATTTTCGTTTTGTTATTTTTTAATTCTTTTCTTAATTTTATTCCTTTGCTTTCTAAGTATATAAATATTAAAAGCTTCGTATCGTCAGTGTTTTTTCTTTGGAAAGGTTAAACACGAAGAAGACAGAGCAACAGGCAATAGTGTGTAAATACTAGATTAAAATCCCTTTGGCTAGAACTCCTGCCAGGTTTACAGGAAATATGGCCTTGTGTCTCATGGACAGCCTTTGACACTTTATATCCAAATGATTTTTAACAGAATATTTACGTACTGTTATTTATTGCTTTCGAGAGAAACCGTTCCAAATTAGAAACATTTCTTGTTTCAAAATTCTTATGACGCTAAGGCGTTTCGAAAACTTCAGCAGACAGAAATACAGAGATAGAATATATTATACAGTATTATTCTCTAAACTAATATACCGTCATGGGGCTGGGAAGATTTCATATCTACTTTTATTTATAAACTATAGTAATTTAGTATATGCTCAAATAAATCCATAACAATTTGAACGGGCGAGTAATAGGTTAGAATGAACATAACTGCTAAAGTGAAACAATGATTTCATCTGTCTTTCTCTATTATTTTTTGTTTTGCTTTGCTTTGCTTTTTTTTTTTTTATTCTTTGTCAATTTTCTAAATTCAAATATGAAATAAGATGAAAACTTTGGTATTTATATAAGCATAGTTTGAAAATAATATTAAAATCAATGAAACTATGTAATCGAATAATAAAAATATAAATTATGGTGAGAGCATACCCAGATGAGTCGAAAGAGAGAAATATATAAAGTGAAAGAAAGAGGGAGAGAGAAAGAAAGAGAGACACACAGACAGACAGACAGAGAGTAAATATAACATACAGTAATATTTTCAAATTTATAATACTATCACGAGTGTAGGAACACTTAATCTGTCAATCCATTTATAACTTGTAGTAATTTTGTTTTTACTTGAATAAATCCACGTCACTTTAAACGGGCGGGTATTAGGTTAGTACAAATATAATAACTACTGAAGTGTTACAGAAATTTTCTTTGACGTTTGATTTTTTTTTCTTTTCGTTGTTATTCATTTATGCACGTATTTATTTATTTTCACTGTCTTAATTTTATTACTTCGCTTTCTAAATATTTATCAGGAAAAAAATTAAAAACCTTTGTATTTATATATCCATAGTTTGAAAAAAAAAATTAAATTAAAAAATAAAGTTAACATTATAATTGAATTACAAAAACAAAAAGTAAATTCTAGAAAGAGAGAGAGAGCATGCCCAGAAGAGTTCAACAGCACATTACAGCCAATCAGAAATTAGAGTTCAGACGAAAATGTCAAGACAAATAAATGAAATTATTCCACCTGTCATATTAGATAATAAATTCCTCATAAATCGGAAACATTGAAAGGCAGAGCCGACTTTGAAATTGGCAGGTTTTTGCTGTGTGTAATTATTCTTGTTGTTGTTGTTGTTGTCGTTGTTGTTATTGTTGTTGTTGTTGTTGTTGGTTTCTGTTGGACTTTGAGATTTATTCTGTTTTTTATAATGGTTAGCAACGTCGCAATATTCCTGCTACTGTTGATGTTGAGACTGCTTGAGTCTGTGTGGTGGAGGTGGCTATGGTGGTGGTGGTGGGTAGTAGTAATAGTAGTAGTAGTAGTAGTAGTAGTAGTAATAGTAGAGTTAATGGTGGTGGTGGTAGTGCTGGTGGTGGTGATGGTAGTGCTGGTGGTGGTGATGGTGGTAACGCTTCTGGTGTAAAGGATATTGGTGGATTTGGTGGTGGGGATTGTAGTGATGGCGATTGGCTGGTGATGATGATTTTGCTGGTGGTCATTTTGGAGAGCTTGTCGCAGTGGTGGTGGTAGCAGTGCGGCATTGTGCTGATGGTGGTGATGTTGGCAGTAGGGGGACGGTGTTTGTTGTGTTGCTGGTGGCGGTGGTAGTGGAAGTGGTGCTCAGATAGGAGTGAAGTTGTTGATGTGCTGAAGTTTAGCTTTCAAAGTTTTGCAATTGTTGGGGTTATTCAACTGCACCTCCCAAAAGTTCTGCCTCATCAAACAGATATATCATCAGAGGCGTTCCAGCCATGACTATATCGTCTATTTTTCTAGCTCACTGCAATCTGTTAATATAATTCTTTTTTTTTTTCCTTTTTTGCTGACTGCAAGAAAATTAAACTGCTATTTCTAGCCTATCCAGCAACTGTGTAGCGCAGTCATAAGCAAACAGAATGGGAAGCCTTAACGTTTTCTAACTGTCCTGCTCGTCCCGTGCGGCCCGCTTCCCGGGAAAATATTGCACGGGTTTGATGTAGCAGACCCTGTCTCTTTTGGACGGGACGTCCAGTCAGCTGTACGTCATTTCTCTCGCTTCTCGGTATCTTTTCTCTTCTAATATTTTGTCTCTTCTATTTATTCTATAACCTTTCAAAATTTCTCCCAGGCGTTGCCCATAACAATTCGTCTTAGCTTAACGGCCCTTAATGTCTCCCTTCGCCGATTATTTATTCTGTACGTCCACTCTGGTGTCGCGTGTTCGTTCGAAGCTCTAAATTTCCATAAATTTTTAATATTTCTGGATGCTGCTGTCTTATGAAGTTTTCCTGTCTTATCGTTGAAAAGTCGAAACAGGTAGTAATAAAAAGTCGACAACAGAGGAGGAGTTAGACTTCGTTTGGTATTTTGTGCTGTACTTATCTCTGCTTACGTATTTTTCACTCCTTTTTGATATCCTGTATTTAATGTGTATTTGTATTTTTTGTGTGTTTGTCCTGTACTCATCTCTCGTGCGCTTACGTATTTTTCATTCACTGCTGATGTCCTGTACTTTATGTCAATTTTTAATTATGTATATATGCGTGTGTGTGTGTGTGTGTGTGTGTGTGTGTGTGTGTGTG
>NC_069005.1:2433832-2436390 GCF_001194135.2 Octopus bimaculoides | reverse complement strand
CCCTATAATGTACTGACCGACATATGGAATAGAAAAAAACAAACTATCATTACCATTATTCTAAAAATGTTAAATAATTCAATAATGTAAGAAAATGGTTTTAGGTCAGTGCTTAGGTGTCTGACCAATTTCTTCTAATGGATCAAAGGAATTAATTTACTTGTAGTCCGCTTCCTTACCATCTCCTTCCCACTCAATTTGCGCGCATATATATATATATATATATATATGTATATATATATACATAAATAGAGGGAGAAAGAGAAAGGTGTATCTGTGCATATGTGTATGTGATTGTATCTGTGTATGTATATGTGTAAATGTATATATAAGTCTGTATGCGTGTTTCGTTTTCGTGTTTATATGTGTGTATTTATATATGTATGTATGCACGTACGTACATTTGTGCGTGTGTGTGTAAGTATAATTATTTAAAATACAAGAATCGATATTACAAAAGTTCTAACTTTCCATCTAATGAATCAGCCGAAAGAGGAATGTGTCTTCTAGTATATAACAGTCCGGTGAAACGTGTTCGTGAGTTAAGTAACGGGAGAGTGCGAGATATTTACTGATCGGTAGATTTTGTTCAAATCATCAGACCTGATAAGTGTCTGAATTTTGTAATTAAGTGCTTCTTAAACTTTGATAATTATCGCACCTTTTGTTTTGCAAAGAATTTGTCATCTTCTCTTGTACGATACAGCAAAGCACATATGCTTATATACATGTAAGGATATTATTACTGAAGGCTGCAGGTGCAGTGGCTGCCTTTGTTGCAGTATAGAAGTATGCACACATATTTACAGCATCTTCTGAACCATATGTGTGTGTGTGTTTGTGTGTGTGTGTGTTTGTGTGTGTGAGTGCGTGCGTGTACGACGGGGGATTTTCACAAAGTTTTGGTCGGCCCGAGCCTACAGTAGAAAATATTTGCCCAACGTGCCATGCAGTGCGACTAAACCTGAAACCAGGTGGTCGTGAAGGAAGATTCTTTCCACACAGCCACGCGGTGAGCTGGTAGAATCGTTAGCACACCGGCTAAAATGTTTAGGGGCATTTCGCCCGTGTTTACGTTCTGAGCGGTCGACTTTGAGTTTCATCTTTTTGTGATCTATAAATTCAATACCTGTTGAATACGTGGGTCGATGTAATCAACTTACGCCCACATCCGGTATCGCCGGCCTTGTGCCAAACTTTGAAGCCATTGTTGATATTTGATAAGACAGAGACTTTTGAAATAAATAATTTTAAGAAGTGAGGTTTCCTTGTAGGATGCCATAAATTTCAGCATCCGTTGTTGATCGAATAGATTTTGTGAAATGTTATAGAATTATTCACTCCGAACGACGTGAATTATAATAACTGGAGATTTTGTTTGAATTTGTAAACAGGCAGGAAAGCAGTGCCCATGTCCCTCCACGGGGCTTCCAAATTTGACAGGAGATTAGAATGTAGTGCCAATTTAGAAAATGAAGCTGAATATTGTAGCAGAGGAAGCTCACCCACAGAAGCATCCCAGGTGCCATGCGGGATTATTAAATTCGATTATGTATTAAATCTAAAAGCCATGTAGGTCAGGGAGAGGGTTTGATCTCAGGACACGAAGAACTGGAATAAATATATCTAAGCATCCAATCCTACGCTCTTTCTGTTCATCCGATCTCGAAATGATGAAAGATAAAGTTTACTTGAGTGTGATTTGAACTCCGAGCGCAGAGTCAGAACAAACGCTGTGAACATTCTGCGATAAACTCTACCATTTTACTGACTTATTTATATGTATTGAAGTTTGAATTGTTGTGTGTATATATATATATATGTACACACACACGCGCACATATTGGTGTCTTGCATAAAATTTCAAATGCGAAAATTTCAAAGCACTAGACCAAAGTAGCAGCCAGGTCAATTATCTTTAACGAGACCTACTTGAGGACAAAACTGCGTTGATGCCAATACCATTATTTCATCGAGTTATTTCGGAGGAGTGAAATTTTAAGAATATCATGCAGACCATCCTCACGATGTTCGCCATTAACCAAAGATTTACAGCTGACAGGAATCTTGTACAAATTGCGATATTCTGGCGAAAATAAAAGCCATTTATTTCTATTTTACTTTACCAGTAACGCTAAAATTTCCAAAGTTTTACAGTAGAAATTGCGAAGTATTTCATTAAAATGACGGTGGTTCTAAGTGCAAAAGGCATCCGTTCTTAAAATGTGCTTCGTCCCCATCTCATGATGGGTTCGACATGGAGTTCTCAGGAGTTTAATGGAGTTCGAGGTAGTGTTTTATGGGATAAGTAAATACAGGTTGTAGCAGCCTGATGTAGCAAATTTACAATGTTAAATTAAAATGATCGGAGGATTTATATTTTCAAATAAAGTAAAATCGTATGCATACAAGCATACACGGAGAGACAAAAAGACATCAAACACATGATTATGTATTTACAATCATTTATATATATATATATTATATATGCATATATATATACATACATACATACATACATATATATATATATATATATATATATATATATATATATA
>NC_069005.1:2432808-2433649 GCF_001194135.2 Octopus bimaculoides | reverse complement strand
AGAGAGAGAGAGAGAGAGAGAGAGAGAGAGAGATTCAGATGAATATGGTACTTAAGTTGAGGCACCAGAATTTAGTACAGTATTATCCATACAATTTCAAAGTAAGGTGATTAAAACCAAAATAAGGAATATATATCCTCTGGATATCCTTGTTGCTTATTTTCATTATATATATATTGCCTAGGTTAAAATGCTGTTTTGTATAAGTCTTGGCTACATGTGTTTAGGCGAGACAATCGCCGCACTGACGACGGTTATTGAGTCAGGGACATGTATGCACAAGAGTCTTCTTCTCTACACAGAATAAAACCTACTTTCTTTACCCTGACATCTCAACTTTGGAGAATTCTTGATTCTTGAGATTTTCTCCAACGCTTCCTGTGTGGAATTGCCGGAATGACTTTTGGTTATTATGATACATCCCCTAGAAGGGGGAAACCTCAGATAATTTCAAGTAAATAAAAATTTATGTTGTATGGTATTCGATATACCTGTATTTGTCTAAGTTTGTTTAAATAATATATGCCACTGGCTTCTTTGTGTTATTTCTCTTAACGTAGCCCATTCTTGTTTATATATGTGTATGTTTGTGTGCGTATGTATATCTGTGCAGGTGTATTTGTGTGTGTATATGTATGTATGTATATATGTATGTATTTATGTATTTATGAATGTATTTATATATATATATATATATCATAAATATAAGGGATTAGCAATTGAGTTGCTTCTCCAACATACTGAAAATTCAGAAACAGCAGTCAAAGAACTACTAATTCTAAACTACAAATTTTTCTAGAGAAAAATTTGTAGTTTAGAATTAGTAGTTCTTTGACTGCTG
>NC_069005.1:2429825-2432081 GCF_001194135.2 Octopus bimaculoides | reverse complement strand
TATATATATATATATATATATATATATATGTATATGAATGTATGTATGTATGTATGTATGTATGTATTTTTGTATGTATGTATGTATGAATGTATGAATGTAGGTATGTATGTATATAATGTATTCTGCGTATTTCCCAAAGGCAGCATAATGGTCATGATGAATATGACAAGATTTAACCAATGGAAACATGAAGATCTAGAGGAGACTAACCACATCTATATGGAAATTGACCAATGAATGGAGAAGCTTTTGGCAAGATTAAAGCGACAATAAAATAATTTTAGCACTGTAACCGTCTGACGTTATTGTTTATTTTTACTGGTATATCATAAATATTACCAATAAAAGCAGGTTTTTAAAATCTTTCTTTTCTTCTATGGTGCAGATTTGTGCATGATCTTATTGTTTATATTTGATAGCTTTACATGCCTAGATTTCTGTTAGAATACTAACGCACAGGTCTTTCATCTTCTTAACATAAGAGAAAGGGGACGTCACTCTCCTCTTTTTGTCGCTTATGAACGTATATTGGTGATTCAGGTTATGATTTTGAAAGCTGTTTCCTGCGTAACTAACTTTAAGTCTGAGGTCAGTAACACAAGAATCGTATAAATTCTACCGACCTCTCGTGTTATGTATGGTAATTGAAAAATCTGCTGTCGTCGCAATCTGGATATCAATTAAACAATCACAAACAAATACCTTTTTCTAAACTTGAACAAAGAATACTCACTTCACACAGCTTGAAATAGGTTAGATGGGAAAGAATTCACAAAATGTGCTGAAACAAATGATATGACCAAAATAACATATTAGTAAGACTCTAGCGCGGAGAGCCGCACTACAGAAGACTTTCAGACCAGAAGACTTTCAACCCTACCTTCGCTTGACAACTGATGTTGGTATATTTACGTCCCCATAACCTAGCGGTTCGACAAAAGAGACCGAGAGTATAATAAGAAATAGGCTTTAAAAGAATAAGTCCTGGGCTCGATTAGTTCGACTAAGGACGGTGCTCCAGCATGGCTGCAGTCAAATGACTGAAGCAAATAAAAGAAAAAAAGAAGATAGATAGATAGATAGATAGATAGATAGATAGATAGATAGATAGATAGATAGATAGATAGATAGATAGATAGATAGATAGATAGATACACGCACACACACACACACATATATATGTCAGACGATGGGTTAGCTGTCTGAAACATCGAAATCACAGTCTATAATACTTTTATTTAAGAAAAATAAATTTTTAATCTACAAAAGTATGGAATAATCCATCAGATTAATATTATATTGTTTTTATTATAACTGAACTTAAAAACAAATATGAACAAATGTGTGTCCATGTTCGTATGTTTGTTTTGTGTGTATGTGAGTGTGAGTGGGTGTATGTGTATATGCGTGTGTGTGTGATTGCGTAGATACATATATTTATCTATAGACGTATGTATTTTGATCCATCTGTACACACACACAAACTATAACAAAACACTGCCACAGATATATAACGAACGCAGTTAGCTTATATTCCCTTTGAGATTGTACGCAGGAAAGACAACTTCAAACTAAAATATCTCCAAGATTCGGGACATTTTTGAAGATATATCTCTGCTGGAATTCCCCATCTGCTCCCCTGTTTAATCTTCATAGAAATTAAAGGGCCATTGCAATGATCTATTTTTATTTTCTATAGTCTTCTAGAAATTATTTTATGCTTAGTTTTATTTAATGTCCTTTCATATTATTTTTTTGTTCTGTTCCTTTCGATGCATTTTATTCTGTTCTATTCTATCTTGTACACTGTTGTTAATATAGTATAAAGTGATTTAGCTGCAAGTCAAGATCGCTATCACATTAATGATAATAATAGGTTGAGCACATCAGTCAGTTTTTGTTAAAGACTGGCTCCTTGGAATCACTTGGAGACTAACGCATTTGAAGAGAAATATCGAGAGAAAGAAATACAGAGATAGAGAGAGAGATGTAGCGAGAGACAGAGATACAAAGGAAAAGAGGGATGGAGATAGGGAGAAGGAGAGTTACATGTATATGTATAGGGAGATATGGAAAGGAGGAAGAGCAACGCTGGAACTAACGTCGGTGCTAAAAACAATATTGGAAGATCAATAAAAGAGAACAGGATTACTTGCAGGGCATATACGTGTGTGTGTGTGGGTGGGTGTGTGAGTGAGTGTGTGCGTGTGTATGTGTATGTATATATATATATATATATATATATATATATAT
>NC_069005.1:2427301-2429434 GCF_001194135.2 Octopus bimaculoides | reverse complement strand
TATATATATATATATATATATGGATGCACTAAGATGCCAAAAAAAAACAGAAAATACTCAGATGCACATTCGTGTACATGCATATAGATTTTGAAATATTTACAGAAGAAATTTACATAAACCACAAAAAGTATAGACATCTAAGGCATGGTATTTCAGGTCCGACAGCTGTTTCGGGAGGCATAGAATTACGTAATAGTTGTAAGATGTCAAGGAGATGCAGCCTGTCGTAGATAAATATAAGCATTACCGTAACTCCGGCCACCGTCTTCGGAGTGGTGAGACTGGAAACTGACAATTGAGATATAATACGAGAGAATTGAAATGTAGAATGGGTGAACCGGAAGGCAAATAGAAGTAGCTGGAAGGAACGTGTAAGTCGTTCATGAGGGAGGAGACTGTTGAGGCAAAGAAAGGGTAAGAAAGGATAGGAGACGCAGAGCAGCAGAAGAGGAAGTGGTGTATCGAAACATAAGTAGGAAGGATCTGGGTAGGTAGCATTATGAAAGTTGGCGTTGTTGTTGGGTGTGTTGACAACAGATATTATAAATCAGGGATGGTGGAAAGGTTGAGGCAATATAATTGGGAAAGGAAATGAGAGAAGGGAGGCGGGGAGGGTATTGAAATAAAGGGAAAAGATTAAGTTATAGATGGTGGCAGCGAAGTGATGGGAATAATTTGAAGAATGGTAGTGGGTTGGCGGTAGTGGAAGAATACTGAAGTAGAGAGAAGGGTATGAGAGTAAGTGGAGATGGAGAGAAAGGGAATAAAGGAAGGCTCAACCTCTGTAGCAAGTTATATACACTACCTCAGGTACCAAAATATTTCCTAGACCCATTATTATTATTATTATTATTATTATTATTATTATTATTATTATTAAGGTGGTGAGCTGGCAAAATCGTTAGCACCGAGGGCAGAATGGTTAGAAATATTTCGTCCGTCTTTACGTTCTGATTTCAAATTCCTCCGGGGTCGACTTTGTCCTGCATCCTTTCGGGGTCGATAGATTAAGTACCAGTGAAATACTGAGGACAATGTAATTAACTGGTTCCATCGCCTCCCCAAATTTCAGACCTTGTGCCTTTAGTAGAAAGGATTATTATTATTATTATCATTTTCGTTGTTATTATTATCATTATTATTATTGTTATTATTATTATTATTATTATTATTATTATTATTATTATTATTATTACGCCAACTACTATTTTTAATATTTCGCTGTGTCAGCACTAGTAATATTGTTAAAAGTAGATGCCTTTTCTTTACTGCAGACATTGCAATACAAACTCTAAATGGAATTTTATTACATTTTATACACTTGTAAATAATTTTTTTTTTCCTATTCTCTTCTCTTCTTCACATTTACTTTTTTTTATACATATTTAATTTTTTATTACAACATTTTCCTCTCTTAATTTAATATGTGTTTGTATTTGTACGTTTTTCTCTAATATCCTAATTGATAAACAGACAAATATAATTTGTGCATGATATTTTTCGGTATTTGCACATTAATCTCAATTTAATGTTTTGTTTTCTATTAACATTTTTTATGGGCTTTTGTATTTTTTTTTCTATATTATTTATTATGATGATAGTTTTTGTTTGGCTTGCTCAGAATTTTATTGCTATTACTATTATTATTATTATTATTATTATTATTATTATTATTATTATTATTATTATTATTATTATTATTATTATTATTGTGAAACACATTTGTTTGTTGTGTGTGTCTACTGCCGTGTTAACATTACTATTTAGTAGTCAGGTTTCATGTTTTATCAAGAGTGCAGCTAACTAGAGAAAACTCAATAGGCGAACATTGCGATTAGTCCTCGGATTTCAGTTTCACACGAACACATGCGCCTAGCATACGCACAGACAGAGAGATATATAGACAGACAGACAGATACAGAGATATATCGATAGATAGATAGATAGATAGATAGATAGATAGATAGATAGATAGATAGATAGATAGATAGATAGACAGACAAGCAAACATAGATGAAAGTTATATACATGCATATATATATATATATATATATATATATACATATTCATACACATGTATATATATGTACATATATACATGTATATACATATATATATATATATATATAT
>NC_069005.1:2423327-2425581 GCF_001194135.2 Octopus bimaculoides | reverse complement strand
TATATATATATATATATATATATATATATATATATATATATATCAAGCGAAAGGTGCTGCTCCAGCATGGCCACAGTCAAATGACTGAAACCAATAAAAGAATAAAGGAATGTATGTTATTATGAAGGGACTTTTGCACTAATGCATTTCTGCATGTGTATTTAGAATGCATTTATTGTCACGCACAAATATGTTGCTGGATCTGCGTTCCAGCGCGCACGTGCGTGCAATTTCGTAAGCGAGAGAGTACGTTTTCGTCTCCCAGTATAAATGACTTTGTATATTTGCGCGTACATGCGTATGTGACTTTGTCTGTGTATGTTTGGGCCCATACGTGCCAGTGTATGTGTGTGTGGCTTATGTGTTTGTGCTATGTTTATGCGCTTCTATCTATATACCGAAGTTCCAATATGCAATTACATAGCTTTTAAAATGAACGCCGTCTCAAAGCTTCAGTGAAAAACGTTTTAATTTCGTTAAGTGTGTATCATTGCAACGATTATAAATGGAAGGAAATGAATAGTAAATAAATAAGAAATATAAAAATACAGATAAAATATATAGTCTTTTTTTTGTTCCAAAAAAAGCATCAGCGAAAAAAAAAATTAAAACATTAAAAAGAAAGAATTTTAAACAAAATTCGAGAACATGAATCAAGTTTACAAAATCAATAAAAATCGAGAGAAGCTACAACAGCAACAAAGTCAACGAAATTCCAATAGAAAGCTGCGGAAGTACGCTAAAAAATATATCATGAAACCGGAAAAAATATATAAAAAAAATAAAAAAGAAGCAGCGTAACAAAAACAAACACCCCCAAAATCCTGCAAAACTTAAGAAATAACAATAAAATTTCAAAATCAAATTTATAAAAAAAAAAGAAAGAAAAAGCAGTAAGTCATGTAGATAAAATTTTAAAGAAAAATAACAAAAAAAACCCAGCTCTAAATTCTTGTTTTGTAAAGTGAACTTCGTGAAAATTGAAGAATTTGTTGTTAAATACTTCATTGTTGGTTTGTTGTGTTGCTGTTGTTGCAGTTATTGTTACTTTTGAATTTTCTGCTTTTCCTGAAGATGTCGTCGTAGCTTATCTTCTTGTTGTCATTGTTGGTAGTTTATCCTTCGTCGTTTTCCTTGTCGCTGTCATCATTATTGTTATCGCTGATTTCGTCGTTGCTTCATGTTGTTCCCCTTCATGTAATTCTTATTGTTGTCCTGTTTTTTTTATCGTTGTTTCTTTTATAACTTGTTGTTGCAGTTGCTGTTCGTTTGTTTCGCTCGTTTCCGTTGTTACCGTTGCCATCGTCGTCGTCATTTCCCACTGAATGCCGTAAATGGTGTCGCTGTAATCATCGCTGTTATTATGACTGCCGATGTTACATGTTAGGCTGCTTTCGTCGCTGTCGCATTCTTACTCTGTTGTTTTTTAAATGTCGTTGTTGTTGTCGAGGTACCTTTTGCAAGTGACGCTGACCTTCTGTTGGAATCGGTGCCACTGATCCGTTCTTCTTAACTTCGTTCTTCTTGTGTATTTGTCGTTGTTGTATTGTTGTATTTTCGTCATGATTTCGTTACGAGGGTCATACATAATGATACTTTTGCTGTTGTTGTTGTTGTTGTTCCTCAGACCGCCGTTTGTTTTCACTGTGTTGTCTTGTTTTTACTGTCTTTTACTGTCTTTTTCTCTCTATCCTGTTCTTGTTTACACTTTCACCCTCCACAAAAAATTCCAAATTTAATTAATTTGTTTTGCGGGAAGGACCGCTCCAACGAAGTCGCGTATAGTCCTTGCCTTCGAAACGCGGAGTAGATGGAACAGGGACAACTGAAGAAGGCAAATATTCTTTATGTTGCATGTCTCGTTTCTCTGTTTGTTTGTTTTTTCGTTGTTCGAGAAAAGTTCGTTTTCTGTTTTCGTCTTTATGTTTTCGTTTCTCATTGTGTTTAACGTTTTTTGTGATGTCCTGTGCCCATATATGTATCGAACGCCACATATGATAGAATGCCACGCACTGTCTCCAAGGAGGTTTTATATATATATATATATATATATATATATATATATATATGCGATTGTCTGTAAAAATGTGTATATAGAACCATGCAAGCGTTCTTATACTCATTTGTCATGGCACCACTAAATCAGTTGATCATCCATCTGTATGCCTGCATATTTCTCTGTGTGTCTATCGATGTGTGAGTGCATGTGTGTGTGTATATATATATGTATATATATATATGTATGTATGTATGT
>NC_069005.1:2421306-2422276 GCF_001194135.2 Octopus bimaculoides | reverse complement strand
TATATATGGGGGTGTATAAATAATATATATATATATATATGTATATATACATACATATATGTACATACTTAGATATATATAAGAAAGAAAGAAAGAAAGAAAGAAAGAAAGAAAGAAAGAATGGAATAAAGGGGAAGAGAGTAAGCGGTTAATAAAACAGATGGAAGAGAATTGCATCGAGGGATAAGAATTGAAAGGATACATTGTTAGATAGAGTAGTAATGAGAGAGAGAAACTGAGAGAAGGGAAGAGAGATGGGGAAGAGAGAGAGGGAGGGCGAGACAGACAGACAGAGACAAACGGCAAGCTTTTTCATTAGATAAGATTTGTAGCAGAGTTAAAGGAATACATGTGTATGTTTACCAAACTATTTTGGTTATTGTAACCAGTAGTCACATTCGTCACATCCCCATTATTTAAACAAACAAGTGATATCAAAATTATTAACACAGATATGCATGTTATATAATAAAACAAATCATGGCTAATTAAACTCGTTTAATGAGAATGAAATATTCATAAAAACACCCAGCCTCTACCACCAACACATCACAAAATGTAGTAAAAGATACTATTTTTTTAATTATTTTATTCTTAATTATTATAATTGGAATATTTTTATGAAATTATAGTTAAAATTATAGTCTTCAGTTTTTAAAAAGTGTTTTATAATTGTAATATTTCTAATGATGTTTTTATTTGCTAATTGAATTTAATTTCGAAAACTATCGTGAGTATCCTAATTTATTATTGTTATTATTATTATTATTATTATTATTATTATTATTATTATTATTATTATTATTATTGCTATCATCATCATCATCATCATCATCATTATTATTATTATTATTATTATTATTATCATTATTATAATCATTATTATTATTATTATTATTATTATTATTATTATTATTATTATTATTATTATTATTATTATTATTATTATTATTATTATTATTA
Source organism: Octopus bimaculoides (assembly GCF_001194135.2). NCBI lineage: Eukaryota > Metazoa > Mollusca > Cephalopoda > Octopoda > Octopodidae > Octopus > Octopus bimaculoides. The sequence continues at coordinate 2,421,313 of NC_069005.1, read as the reverse complement.
TTATTAT
>NC_069005.1:2417214-2419714 GCF_001194135.2 Octopus bimaculoides | reverse complement strand
ATATGTGGATGATCATGTAAGTGTTTGTTCGTGTTAGTGTGTCTCTTTAGACAATATACATTGGCTTGTATATTCTCGTATATGCATGCAAGCACAGCAGTTCTTTATACGCGTGCGTGTACTTCCGTGCGTGAGAAAGCCAATCCCTGGTAGGCATAAACCTATAATGGATGAATTTAACACGACAGAATTCTCATGATTAATCTCAGACTAACGATCCTTTTAAATCGATCTCTTCTTATCCTACAGACACAGAATAACAAAAAGTAGAGTACACATCTTTGCCTACTTCATTCATTGCAAATGATGCCATATCTCCCGCAGAGGGCTTCTTGCAGTATGCTAATATCGTTTAATTCAGGAAGCCATGACAATTCTTCGCACTTTATTCTCTGGCTGTTCTCTTGTTTTCTCTATGATTTGATAGCTTGCTTTATGTTTTCGTTTTTAACTTCCTAATTGTGACATTTTCTTTAGCTGTTCTTCTAATATTATATAACTCGTGGTTGTTTTTGAAGTGGCGGTTATTGCGGCTCTTCTGCCTGCTTATTATGGAAATGTTTGCCAAATGTGTTTTTCTTTTTAATTTATTCTTATTCCATTTTATTGTATCATTTTTAGCATTGTTTGATATTAATGCTGGATTTCATCATTGTACCATTTCAGAAGATGGCATTATTCCATTATAAATAAACTCTTAAGCAGTTTGAAAAGAAATTGTTTTCCAATGCCATTAGCAATTTAGATTAGATAATTTTTGATGAAAAGAATGAAAAAAAATTATCACATAATGATAATAATAATAATAATAATAATAATAATAATAATAATAATAATAATAATAATAATAATAATAATGATAAAGGAAATTTTTATACATTTAACAAAATATTCTTCTTGAACCGTACCTTCAACCTTATCGCATGACATTCTTTACATCGAAGCAGATAGCATGTTATGATAGATTTGTTTCAAATATCTTCACATTTTAGCATTTTGAAATCATTATGCTTGGTTTACGATCTGTATAATATCAAGAAAACAGAACAGAACCCATATTTTGTTATTTCAGTTTTGTATTACAATTATTATTTTAAGCGCTCAAATTTTTGAAAGGAATTCGAAGCTGCAACATGTTTTTAAATCAACAGCTACATTGTCAATTCCTATTGTTTTGTTTTAATAGGTTTTTTTAAGAAAGAATTAATCACATGACAAACGTATTTTGCTGTGCATTAATGGCTGTTTGTAAAACGCGTCATCCGATTCACTGGGAGCTCTTAAGTATTTAAATATATGCCTGTCAATCTTTGTCAATAATTTTGTATATTACGTATGTTGTTCCGGAGAATAATGTGAAGGTCTTATATTGTTGGAAACACACTCTCTCTCTCTCACTCTCTCTCTCTCACTCCATGAAATATCTGTTTCAAATCATATTTCACATAATAACAAACATAACATTGTTGTTATTGTAGTGATTAACAATAACAATGATGATGATGATGATGATGATGATGATGATAACATATTGTTGTAGTAGTAGTAGTAGGAGGAGGAGGAGGAGGAGGAGGAGGAGGAGGAGTAACAGCAGCAGCAGCAGCAGCGGCAGAAGCAGCGGAAGCAGTAGAAGAAGAAGAAGAAGAAGAAGAAGAAGAAGAAGAAGAAGAAGAAGAAGAAGAAGAAGAAGAAGAAGAAAAAGAAGAAGAAGAAGAAGAAGAAGAAGAAGAAGGAAAAGCTCAGGATATTGCTAATAATATAACCTGAACAGGATAAACTACCCTTATTTTGCAGAAAAAGTGTTGGCGGCCAGCTACGAGACTCGAACTCACACCTCCGTGATTACGCGTCGTGGTGCTCTAGACCGATTAAGCTAAACTATATATCTCTTACACTAGATATATCTTTGTTTATAAAGATTATCATTTATGAATATACAATTAGTTGATCAGGTATATCAAATCAGACAAAAAACTGTTACATGAACATTAAATAATATAGGTTGGTTTAATCCAACCTATAATATTTTCTAACATGTATATTAAACATATTAACACTAAACTGAACGTTCAATTGAAATTTTTGCTGATAAGACAAATATTTTGGATCTTAAATTGCAGAGAATTATGCTTGTACTTATAAAGGAGCGCAAATTTATAATCATAGCAATGCGATCTCAAATATACTAGTTATCTATTCAAATAACTAACGCTACATAAATTAGTCTTTCGCAGTTTCTCCATACTTTTTGATGTCTCACGTCGTTTATTTTCTACCATTTTGTATTGTATCCTTATACAATTATTACATACACAAATTTTTATTACAAAATTATGGAAATTATATTGGAATATGAAAAAAGAAATTTGCTTGTAACCTTGTAACTTAATATTCAATAATTTAGTTTGTCTGCCTCACACTTCCCCTCTCCCTCAAAAGTTTATATGCGTCTTTACAGACTATATACATATATGTATATTTGTGTGTATATGTATATATA
>NC_069005.1:2416351-2416759 GCF_001194135.2 Octopus bimaculoides | reverse complement strand
ATATATATATATATATATATATATATATATATATATATATATATATATATATACTTGTGTGTGTCTGTATGTATATATATGTGTGTGTGTGTGCATATATATATATATATACACGTATCTATATATAAATATATATATACATGTATATTTATAAACGTATATATGAAACTACATGCATATATAAATATATATATGTATATACACATACATATATATATGCGCATATATGTATACATATATAAAGATACAAACATATGCATAGATACTCTTATATCTACGTGTATATGCGTTCATATGTATATATGCATCTGTATCTCTCTCTCTCTCTCTCTCTCTCTCTCTCTCTCTCTCTCTCTCTCTCTCTCTCTCTCAGTATGTATATATATGTATGCATGTGTGTATATATAT
>NC_069005.1:2410690-2416138 GCF_001194135.2 Octopus bimaculoides | reverse complement strand
ATATATATTTAGACAGATGTATATCTAATTTGATATTTTCTTCTTCTGTATCTTATAATTCTATAATTCTATTTTATCAGCCTATATTTTTCGGTATATTCAATATTGTCAATTTGAATACATAAAATGTATAAATAGCTTCGTATTTCTTTAGGGATCAAAAAATTATGTGTATAAGTGTGGTAGGGTGTGAGTGCATGCGTGTGTACACGTGTATGTGTGTGCGTGTATGTGTGAATGTGTGTTTGGTAAACGTCACATAAAAAATGTAAGAAAATGCACAAAAGACTGTTACAACTAAAGAAACATATTGAAGAAGAAATATATATATTTCGTACCGTTCTTAATAAAATAAATTGATTTTCTCAATTTTCAAATGTAAATATATAAATATATTTTTCTTTTCTAATTCAACTTGCTGTTTAGTAAAAGTATATATGAATAATTATTTAAAAAAATGTCGAGGACTTTTAGAATGTTGTCGAAAAGCCTTGCATTTTTTAACTCTTTTTTATGTTCTTATTTCAAATCCCACAGAAATCAAAAACGTACTTTTCATTTATCTGGGGGTCGATAAAATGCAGTACTATTTTAATACTGCAGTTGGTTTAATCTATTCACACCTCCCGCCACATACGCACATATAAACACACACTCTTTTTTTATATTTTTTCTGGTATAAATTTTCATTTTGCTATTATATCATACTAACAGAGACATCCCAGTTAATATGAACCAAGATTTGAAGATGGTTTCTTTCAAATTGCCGGAAATTTTTTGTAAGGTAACTAGATTTGTATCTAGTTAATCCTGAAAAATCGCAGCATCTAAATATGTACGGTTCTGATTTTATGTTTATTGAAATTGGGGGCCGCTGAAGCTTTCCCACTCGATGAGGCATGCTTAATAAACCCGGTCGTTTATAACAGGGCTGAAAAATTATGAAAACTAAAAGATAAATCGGTTCGGTTTATGCGTAGGCCATTTTAAAAGAAGATACTCAAAGCACCAGTCCTCTTTCCGACAAATGCACAAGAATAAAGCCACAAAGCTGGTTGGCCATAAACGGATCTGAAGACCAACTCCACGCCACATACAGTCATGTGGAGCTTCATGGAGAAATCCGTGTCATATGTAAATGGATGAAAGTATTGTTGGTTATATGTAGCCGAAAGCTATCACATTTTCAAAACCAAAAATTCGATTACATTAAATTCAGAACTGAAATTTTTCACAGATGCATGCGCATGGACAAGTTTTTTTGTTTGACTGGAGGACGCCACCCTCTCCGGATTGAGCTTGCTGTCTCACAGACTTTCGCTTCTTCACCGATGAATTATTTCACAACTTTATTAGTTATGGTTTCGTTGGACAAAGAAGACACAACTCTTGGTTTTCTTTTTTTCGTTTCCATTTTTATTTACCTTTTGTTTTCTTCATTCCACTTTTTGTATTCAGATTCCTCTCGTGCTTTCTCATAGAGAAGCGTTCTCGGTGTTTCAAATAAAACCATCCATTTGTAATGGAATTTGGATGATTCCTTGGAGACACAGGGCATGATATATAACACTACCAACGTATTGTGATTCGTCATCATGAAATTATTAGTACCTCATGTCTAAGTACTGTGTATATTAAATTATATCTAACTCTCATTTGATGGAGTATTTTATTGCTGATCCTACTAGCAACAGAACAGTAATGTGTGTGTGAGTGTGTGTTCGTATGTGTGTGTGTTTGTGTGTATATTTAACACCTTTTTGGTTAAACCTGATGAATTTCCTGATGTCATTAAATGCATATGCGCCAACTAAAAGTGAGACCAAACCAAGATTTTGCAGATATAACACAGGTGATTCCATAAAATCTACTTAATAACTTATAACATACTTATGGCGACATTAAACTATATTTATATGTGCATCAAAAATAAAAATATAATGGAAACCGCAGTAAAGTATAATAATGATTGTAACACAAACTGTAAACAGAATAAAAATCGGTTTATTCCAACATCTATATCGATGATAATTTAATGTATATTTGACAAGGTATTTTACAGTCGTTCGTACATTGGTATTGATTATTGTTCAATAGCATTAGCAATGCAAATGTAAAATGTGTGACAGTGATATCAAATTAGATATGGCGGAGATATCGTAATTATTAATGTATTGCTATCTACGGTTATCAGTAAAAGACGCAGTCACATCATTAAAGTTCTACTGATTGTGTTAAGTGATAATATAACAGACCTTTAGTAATAGCCAGTGTGTTAATGGCAATATTCCCAAGTGTTGCCACAATTATATTAAATTTTAATTAGTGCGATATTCTTACTATTCTGCACTGTTTTCTTGCATTAGTGGTAATAAGTAGGAACATACAGAATTGTTAATGCATATTGAATATCTAATAATCGCTATGCACTCAAACTAAGGTACTTAGTAAGAGAATTAGCTGGAACTAAGACGTCTGAGATTAGCGTTTAACATGAACTGTCAGTCCCATATAACAGACCAGATTCTTTATGGTAATCTTCGAAGAATTACTTCCACCTTAATGGAAAGAAGACAGAGATTCTGTGGACATTGCTTTCGTAGCAAGAATGAAGTACTGGGTCAACTGCTGAAGTGAGAACCAGCACACGGAACCAACGCACATAAGAGTCTATTTGCTTGGACATTTATTGACCAACTGGCTGCAGATTCTGTTGTACTAAAGAGCGATCTACCAAGTGCAGTGCAGAAGAAGGAATTCTGGAGACAAATGATTGGTGGGGGTTTGTCTGCGGACTTAGGCAAAAGAGGCCCGACGGAATAAATACCACATCTAACATAGAAGTACACGGATCGGTTTGCTTGATTAAACACTTCAAGGACGTGCCCCAGAATGGTCGCTGTTCAATGAATGAAACACGTAAAAGACAAATTACACTGACGTAGACATTTTTATTCATAATGGAATAATAATACCTCATTTTGGATGCGATGTTTGTTTATATTTTGAAATTATTGTTGTTTTCCGAGCTGTAATTCTCACACACCCAAACAAGAATAATAATAACAATTATAATAATAACAATTATAATAATAAACAAGAAACGATGTTGTTTGTAATGTTAAGATTTATATATCGATAAATTAGATTTTAATCAAGAAAACTTTTGATCAGATTTAAGTATCAATGAATCGGCTAGACAATCTGATGTTGTTAAACACCGCTGATATCAACACTTCGTTTTGTTGTCACTTTCGAATGTGGCCTTCCGGTTGTCTAGACGGCCAGGCTAACATTTCCCCAGAATTGAACTCCAGTTCACCCATTTAAGGCTGAATGGTCTGGACCACCGTAAAATGGAGTGTTTTGTTCTAAAACACAACGTGCTGCCGGCTCTGGGAATAGAAACCAAAATCTTGCGATCGTGAATGCAACGTCCAAAACACCAGACCACACGCCTTCGCGATCTAAATATATTATCCAGTGAATAAAGTTACAAACGCTGCTTTAGCGTGGTTTACTTGTGTGGCCCATTGAAAACAGAAGAGCAATAATTCGTGTTCCATTCATATTTCTCGTCTAGAGTGATCCAGTTACTCATGTTAACACCAAAAATTAGAGGACACCATTGTGTTGCAAGTATTCGGGTCAGACCTCCAATTTGAGGATACCTCTTTCTTTCCCTCTCTATCTCTCTGTCTCTCTATCACGCTTTCCCTCCATCTCTTAGTATCAAATAAAATAATGATGGCAAATGAATACGTGGAGCTAAGATGGGTGTCGAAAATGAGTCAACAAATCAGCGCTGTTTCATTCTTCAGTCCTTTGCTAGAGTTCTTAAAAGATTATGAGGAATCAGTCTTGTCTCATGACATACCACAAACGTAATAGACATCTTGAAAATGGGGAATTATTCAAAGAATTTCTCAGGACTGGTGTATATCTTAACCAACTTTTACTGAGATATTTCACCAGAGATCTAAAACCTTTCAGAGGAATCTTAATTTCTCGCTCCCGGGAGTGAAATCAGTTCAAATTTAATATAATCTACAAGATAATCTTGCCTGGAAGATGTCTGGCTTTTATTTCTTCGCGTTCATTGAAAATAATTTATCATAAACTGGATACCGTATGTTCAGACATACAAGCTTCCGCAGTATATCGTGCAACTCTATAGTGTAAACAATCAAACATGGTTACTGTCTTTCCTATTCCGCTGCATTTCTCATAGAACTCTTGATCATCCAATGCCGTCATGGTACATAAGTCGATCTTTCTTTTCGGCTGACAACTTTGGGCTCAAAAATTTAACTTGTATGATTTGTAAAAGAAAAGCGTCATTATGTATTGGCCATGCAGCATACGTAATGACTGAAGTACATAACAAACAAATAATCGTTCAAGATAAGATATAACAGACTAATTAATATAACATTTTAATTAATATAACAGATTAATACACCTACTCAAACACTGTAGGCATTTTTTAAGCAGAGAGACACTAAATACCAAATTCATGATGCATAAAAAAATATTAATTTAAATTTGAAAACAACGCGCAAATATCATACGATTTAATATAATTTTTCTCCATAAAATTTCATTGATTAATATTCTTTTCTACTGAACACACAAGGCCAGAATTTGTGGGGAGGGTCCACACGATTAGATCGACCCAGTACACAACTAGTACTTAATTTATCGACTCCGAAAGGATATAAGGCAAAGTCGACCTTGGTTGAATTTGAACTCAGAACGTAAAGAAAGACGAAATACCGCTAAGCATTTCGCTCGGCGTGCTAACCACTCTGCCAGCTCGCCGTCTTGCCATTCACTAATATGGTCACTAAATATTTCTTTAGTCAACATTAGTTTCAAAATCAGAAAGATCTGCTTTGTGTGTGTTTTTTTTTAACATACTAGTTGTATACACTAATCATGGGCACACTCGGCAGTTCTCCGGAGCCCTTACAGATCTAGGAGCCCTATTCTGAGCCGTGTTGCTGTGGATGCCTGACAATAAATAAATACTATAAGACCCACCCTCTTAATTTTCCCAGGTACTTATATTGCGGCTAAGACAGCTCTACCTGCTGGGTCTGAAGAAGAAGAGCAACGTCTACCACGTTTACAGGTCTTCCAAGGTCGGTAGGCTTTTGAGATTCCACAGCCTTGTATAGGTATGATACATAAGTTTATATTAACAATATAAATACATTTGTTTTGTTCAGATAAGAAAGTGAACGGACATAGACCTTCACCTTTCCCTCGAAAAATGCGAATATGTTCTTAAAGTTCACGCTCAGAAAAAAAAAAAATTTCAAGAAAATATAAATTTATTTACTTCAAATATAGTTTTTTCACTAGAATTTTTACAACTAAATACTTTATGAGACTCTAGAAAAATTATATTCACTTAAACTAAAAGAAAATCAGGAAATTTATTAA
>NC_069005.1:2405513-2410239 GCF_001194135.2 Octopus bimaculoides | reverse complement strand
ATATATATATATATATATATATATATACAAACAATATATAAGTATATGCATATATATGTACATGTATGTACATACTTTCATCTACATGTACATATAGATACATATCTGGGTACATGATGTTGCAAAAAAACATGGACAACATGATAAACAAGTTACAAAAAACAAGCAGGCCACATAGAAGACATATCCTTCATCAACTGCCACCATTAAAGCACTGGCGTTTCGAAGAGTTAGGGCAGGACGCATAGATAAAATGGCTCTTCCCACGAACACAAATTAAATTTTTTTTCGTGGAGGATAGTGTGTAAATCTACGTTTATCAGAGTCTCAGGTGGGTATGAATTTCTATATTTACCATTGTACCCCTGCTTGTACATGTATTCACGTGTATAGGTACAAGAATTGGATTGCTTCAAGGTCCGCTGTTAATTTTACACTGTTGGGTGACCATAGCTAGGAGCAGTAATCCAGGCGGCTGAGGAAGAATGTCTTCCATAGGACCATCATGGTTTCCTTATCTCTGTTTCTGAATGTTCTCAGGATCCATCCAGCCAGTCGTCTGCCCACATACATACAAAGCATGACATAACAAACAGGTGACGTAACAAATCTTACGGCCGTTTCCGAACCGTTGCCAAAACGCTGTCTATTAATAAATGCGAAAATAAAGTCCTTCATCTTCATAGGACATTCGAATTAAGGCACGGAGCTTTATCAGAGTAAAAAACAAGACCATACAATATAAACAAAAGGCAGAAGGAATAGGAACGAAAAATATGTCCTAGAAAAAAGCCCAATACATTAAAAGCATATAATCTACCATCTAGGGGCTACGAGGTCCGTTTACACTTGACATATATTGATAGATAGATAGATAGATAGATAGATAGATAGATAGATAGATAGATAGATAGATAGATAGACACATATATCTGCATATATTCGGAAAGATAAATACATACACATACACACACACACATACATATATATATATATATATATATATATATAAATATATATATATATATATATATATATGCATAATTATATAATTATTATGCATAGATATAAAAATCATAGAGAATTACGCTCTCTCTCCTCTCTTACTCTCTCTCTCTCTCTCTTCCCTTACCGTCTTTCTCTCTCTCTCCCTCAACTTCTGTATGTGTTTTAATACAAAAATGCTACGCCTGGATGGTTGCATGAAAACTAACAAACGAAATAAATTTAAAACTAATAATTAAAACAGAAACTAGTTGGTCTATTTAAAGCATCTTTTCAAGATAGCTAATTAATAATTAAAAATTCTAGAATTAATCAAGAAATTAATTTACGACGTTAATATATTTGACACCATGCTAGGTCAAAGTGCGTCTTTGTTTTGATGCTGCCACAAAGAATTCTCTCAACTTGTAATTTTGGGCATGCGCATATGTGTGTATGTATGGGTGTGAGCATGGATGTATCGGTATAGGTGTTTACACGTGCATTTATATGCGTGCGTGTGTGTGTGTGTGTGTGTGTTTGTGTATCTGTGTGAGAGTATGTGTGTGTGTAGGTAGTCACATTTACAAGAACACCAACACCACCACTACCACCACAAACTACCACCTTCATACTGTCACAATCACCAACTCCATCACCACCACCAACGTACAAATATCACTACCACCACCACCACTTCCGCCACCACCCCACCACTTCCGCCACCACCCCACCACTTCCGTTGTTGCCAACACCACCACCAGCAACAACACGCGTATCACTACCACTACCACCACCACCACCACCACTGCCATCACCACAACCATCATCACCATCACTACCACCCACCTGTGTAAACTCACCATCACCGCCGCCACCACCACAATAGCCAGTAGGGTTGCTAACAACACCACGACAACCACCTGTATTACCGCCAACACTACTACAGGACAGCCACTACTACTGCTACTACTACTACTACTACTACTACTACTACTACTACTACTACTACTACTACTATTACTATCGTTACTAGTGTCAGCACCTCCACCACCACTACCATGTACCTATGCGTATTACCTCATTGTACGTGTCTGTGCAATTATTTTTGCTTCTGAGTGTGTGTGTGTGTGTGTGTGTGTGTGTGCGTGTGTGATATGTGAGTGTAGGTTTATATGTAGTTATGTGTGTATATGTATGCTAGAATGCATGTTTGTATGTATATATATATATATATATATATATATATATATATATATATATATATATATATATATATATGTAGTTATGTGTGTACATGTATGTTAGAATGCATGTTTGTATATGTACGTATGTATATATAAATATATAATTTGTATGTATGTGTATGTATGTGTGCATGCATACATGTGGTTATATGCATGTATGTATGTATGTATGTATATGTGTGCGAGTGAATGAAAAGGTACAAATGTGTGTGTGGGTGCTAGAGTAGTGTTGGGCGTGATTGGAGTGACATCGCCTTATGCCTTTTGGTACTTTTGTCTTGCAATATTTGTTTTAATAATGTCATAGCTTCCTTTGTAACCGTCTCCTCTATGTGCGCACAACACACCACCACCACTACCACATCCACCACCACCACCTCTTCTTCCACCATCACCGCCACCACATTACTGCAAACTTAAACTTGTGTGATTATTGGCTCTCTGTTGTTGTTGTTGTTGTTGTCGATATTGTTCGTGTTGTTATTTATTTCTTCGTCCCTGTGATAGTATTTTTCAATTATTTCTAATTAATTCTTAATAAATTAAACGTTAGTAGCTGTACAGCATGTTAATGTAAGAATGGAAACGAAGGAGAGATTGGGAGAGAGAAAGACAAAAGAGAGAAGACTTGAAAGAGACAGAGCGTGGGGGAGGGTGAGAGAGTAGCGGCAGAGTGAATATACAAAGTCCTTTGGTAAGAGAGATAAAACAAAAGAGTGTCTTTTAATAGAATCGGTTCTGTTTTTTATGTTGCAATATTTCGACATTTATTTGTGCGAACAGTTTTTTTTTTATGTGGTTGCTTTAGTGTAGAGCAGTGTTCGGTTCTCATCGTTTTTGTCCTATGATGAGCTCATCAAACAGAACAAATCAGTTTGTTCAAATGCTCAACAGCTTCAGCGAATCATTTCTCTGTCATCCAGGAGCGATTTCTGTTGCTAGACAGAGGCCCCAGTTAGATGTCTTGGATCTGCTTCGGACCGGAGCTCCAGGTAAATATGGACTTGGAAATGGTCTTCAGCAGAGTGGTCAGTCAGTCTCAGGGCTGAGTGGAAGTCAAGTATGAAAAGTCGGGTGAAAATGGTTAAAACTTATCCTGCCTCGGTATCATAAAGTCATCTGGCTGACTTAAATCGTCCCTCAAAATCATATTATCAATTTTAAGCACCTGCTCTTTTGCTTTGCATAGAAAATACTGGATCCGTGAAGGAGATCCCTCTTCCACCAACAACCACCAATCTCTGGGAGTGGGGGTCTCAAGATCCTGTATCTGATAGTGGACAGGTATGCGCTGACAGACCAGCGTACTGGGGTCGATCTAATCAACTGGCCCCCTCCCCAAACATTTCGGGGTTTTGTGCCTAGAGTAGAAAAGGATTTTTTCCGTTCGTTTTCCTTTTTTCCTTTCACTTTTTTTCTTTTGCTCTGAAGGAAAATAAAATTATCAGATTGATTTCTTCAACAAAATAAATTTCCTTATCTGGGATTTGCGAGTTCAAAACCCAGTGCAATGTGTTATTAAATAAAAAAAAAAAAAAAAGAGTCGCTATACATTCATTCATGCTGCTAGAAATAACAGTCATTTCTCTTTTAAATAACACCTAGTCTATTTAATAAATGGAATGACGCATTTGATAATGTCGTTGATAGTTCATATTTGGATAAATTTCAAGGTGGCAGTTAATAAGATCGAATAGCTTTGATCATAAGTCTGCTAGATCTGGCTTGATAGAAAGCGAAATCATAACACATACGAAGATCTTCTTTTCTATATTATTTCTGGACAGTAAAATTATCAACGGTAATATTCCTTGGACGTCAGCTGAAGCTGAGAGATTAAAGAGAGCTTTATGGGGCTTACATTATTTATAGTCTATTTTAACGTTAGCAGATTGGCATCTGGACAGGAAAATTGGGCTCAAAGAAGTTGGAGGCGCTAAAACGGAGATAAAAGGAAAAATGAAAATGTCTGCCTTCTGTGATAAACAACTTTTGGCCGAATCGACCACAATGGTTATTATGTCGTTAGACTTTCTCTCCGCAGTAGAATAGCAGTGAAATTCTTCCTTGTATTTCGTTGTACAGTCTTTAAAAAGAAGTTCAGAAATGGGTGTGTGATGTGAGCTTACTTTCTAATCACACGGCTACGGGTTCAATCCCGCTGCTTGACATCTTGGTAATATGGAAAATAATAGTTTATAGGCACGGGCGTAACAAAACCTTCCGAGTGGAACTGGTAAACGGATAATGTAAGAAGCCCATCGTATATACACATGTATGTATGCGTGCGTGTGAGCGCACATTCTTTTATTTGTTTCAGTCATTTGACTGTGGCCATGCTGGAGCACCGCCTTTAGTCGAACAACTCGAACCCGGGACGTATTCTTTGTAAGCCTAGTGCTTATTCTACCGAACCGCTAAGTTACGGCGACATAAACACACCAGCATCGGTTGTCAAGCGATGGTGGGGGACAAACACAGAAACACAAATACAT
>NC_069005.1:2404460-2405491 GCF_001194135.2 Octopus bimaculoides | reverse complement strand
TATATATGGGAAAATATACAAAAAATAACAACAGACGAGGATATATATATATATAATGGTTTAGCATTTTTCAAAAGTGTTGTTAGTCCCACAAATGACACTTTTACAAAAAATATTTCAGACTGAAAATATTATACATGCATAGAGTTACAATTTTATGCACCCAAAACAGTATTATCGTTATGATCAAATTGCTGCTAGTGTAAAAAGAAATGGAATGGTGATACAATTTTTTTCTGAAAAAGCAACGTTTTGGACTTATGACACTTTTGCATAATAACAACGCTATACATATACACGCACACACATATATATGTATATACATGCGTGTATATGTATATATACATGTGTATACATATAGTATGGAGATAGGTATAAAGATATCTAAATTATACAAAGCGGAATGAATAAGAAAACTATAAAAGATATAAATAAACACATCTACGGATTCAATCCTCAAACACTTCATCAATATTATATCCTGGGTTCCGTATGTGTTACGAGTTTTACAATATCCCCCCCTCATTTAGGTGACCTGATTTGAGTTGATCAAACCTAGCCCTACTTCCCGGCAGCGTTCCACTGATCCGCACCGATCGCCTCATTTCAGCCACAACCATTTAGCTGCCTCATCAGCAGTATTTACGTTGCTCTTCGTGACTCTTCCTCTGTTCTTACTCGTTTCTGTTATTAGAATTCGGCCATGCTGAGGCAGCAGCTGAGGAGTTCTAGTCGAACACTTTGGTGTTACTCCACTACATCACATGGAGGAAACAGCCGTAAGCTAATGGAGATAACCGTTTACTCGTTTGTCACCCCGTCTTCTTTCTACGTTGGCCTATGTGCACTGTGAGCGTAAGAACGAGATCACAAAGCATACATGAGATAACTCCGGAGTCTGAGTAATTACACACACATATGTATATATATATATCTATCTATATATTTGTATACATATGTATTTATATATATATGTATATATATACATATATATATATATATATATATATATATATATATATATATATATA
>NC_069005.1:2400097-2403962 GCF_001194135.2 Octopus bimaculoides | reverse complement strand
TATATATATATATATATATATATATATATATATGTATGTATGTATGTATGTATGTACGTATGTATAGATATTTTATACATATATATGCGTGTATATATGTATATGAGTATATATATATATGTATATATATATATATATATACATGCACATACACACACGTGTGTGGATGTGTGGGTGTGGGTGAAGAAGCAATACTGCAAGATAGAGATTTGATTTAAAGTAAATGATATAATCGTGAAGTCAATGGATTTTAAGAGGAAAGAGAGAAGAAGCAGCGACGGGGGGGAAAGTTAGAGAGTGTGTAGAGAAGAGAAGAGTACATTAGATTAGAGAGGGGGAGAGAAATAAAGAAAGAAAGAAAGAAAGTAAGAAAGAAAGTGGAGATAGATCGTAAGATAGAGAAAACAAACGAAAGAGTGAAATGGGAAGGAATGGTAAGAGGAAGATTTTGAAGGAGAGAACATGGTGGAAGTTCATAAGTTTACGGTAAGTGTGACGCACACAGATCATACGCATACATCACAACAAACACACACACATATGTGTGTGTGTGTGTGTGTGTGTGTGTGTGTGTGTGTGTGATGTATGCGTCAAAAATTAATGCCATTTTTTTTAGGAAAGGTATAATTACTAACACAGGAACATGTATCGTACATCAAAATGAAGCTGGTCCTCTGTGGATCACATCCCTATTTCTCAACATAGTCACCGTTTCTCTCAATAGCAATGTTCCACCTTCGAACGAGAGCATGTATCCCTACCCTGTAAAATTCTGTTGACTGTTCTTTGAGCCACTTCTCCACTATAGTTTTCACTTCCAGGTCGAGCAGCTACCTCTCTGTTTTGAGAGGTCACATTTCTGGTACCACGCATAAGTTATTAGAATGTCGCGCGAAAGAATTTCAAGACGAATTCTTCAAGCAGAGCCAGCAGGCAGAAGGCCTAGGGGTAGACGAAGAACGAAATGATTGAATGATATACATAATCTAATATGGTCCCGCTTGGAAATCCAACCGGAAAGTCAAACGATGTTTGTATCTGATAGAATCCTATGGAGGACGTATCTGAAGATTCTACTCCCACGTTCTCCCCATTCCACCCAGGAATAATTGGCAAAGAGGATGGATGGATAGATGGATGGATGGATGGATGGAAAATTTAGCTACAATTTGGTTGAAAGGTAAAAGAAGTTTAAGGAAGTTGCAAAAGATGCCGGGAGAAAATGGTAAATGTGCTGGAATAAAGAGAAAGCAGTAAATAATTCTTCCTTCTTTCTTGAATTCCTCTTATGTAGAAAACAGGGAATTTATTCAATGCTGCTTGAAGTTAAGTATTTAGTAATATTACAACCCAGTGTTACAAAAGTTGGTCAGCTTTTCAGATATTCTTCATGCCAGAATGAACAAAGACGTAAACAGCTGGCACGTTCTCAGGAAACATGGTGTTAGGATATTTGGCAATATAGAATATCGATGCGATGCGAAATTTTTGTTTGTCTTAGATGAATCGGTTTTCGACGTATGTGATAACTGGCAGGAAGACTTAAAACACGAAATAGATAAGACTTTGTTCCAGTAAGAAAAGAACCAAACCCTGTGATAAATTTCCTTTTTATTTCAGTAGCAGCACATTCCTTTTAATTTTGTAGAAACGAGGGTTAAAGGAGTCTATTACACACAAAGGATGTATATATATATATATATATATATATATATATATATATATAGATAGATAACTAGATAGATAGATAGATAGATAGATAGATCGATCCATTCAGACATATACACTTACATATATGTGCGTATATGTGTGTGTGTGTATATATTTGCATAGAGATGATAGATAGATAGATAGATAGATAGATAGATGTGTGTATACATATGCATGCCAGTATGCGTGTATTCGCTTGGTGTGCTTTCAACCGAAAGTCGACGCGAGAATTTAAGAAGAATGTATCATCTATGTTCTTGGCAGGAACAATGGTAAGTTTAAGGAGATTAATATTGCTTAACGTAGTTACGAAAGGTTCTTGGGAAGACATTATAATAGCTGTTGGAATATCTGCAGACATGAAGTTAAACTACAGCTTGTTCTGGGAATGCATTTATTTCTGTCTCTTTTGGCAGCATACGATGCAGTTATGCACCAGAAAGGACTTCAACCGCATATGTATCTATTCTATTTAGCTATTCATTTATCAATGGATCTGTCTAACTTTCTGCGTCTACCTATTTGTACATATAGATAGATAGATAGATAGATAGATAGATAGATAGATAGATAGATATGATTTAACGTCCGTTGTCCATGCTGGCATAGGTTGGACGATTTACCGGAGCCGGCAAACTGGAGAGCTACACCAGGCTCTAGTCTGATTTGGCGTGGCTTGGCAAGGTTTCTACAGCTGGATACCCTTTCTGACGCCAAACACCTTATAGTGTGTGCTGGGTGCTTTTACGTGGCGCCGTCACGAATGCATTTGCTTTCTTTTTTAAGTGGAACTGGCACAGAACTTACAGGCCAAACCTCTTCTCCAGGGGAAGCGGCTTTAACACTTCTTGTGTGGAGTACGGATTTTCTCGAGTACAACAAGTGCCAGACGTGTGTCTGTGTGTGTGTGTGTGTGTGTGTGTATACCTCTCTAGTTGCCTAACTGGCTTTGGTTACAGTTTCAGCCAGATATTGCTGTGTCTACTGAAAACAATTTTTATTCTGTTTTTCTTTTTTTTTTTTACTGGATGGCAGACAAAACTGATCAGCAAAGAGCTTTTTCGCTGTTATTATAAACAAAGCCAGTAACTTGTTTAGACTCTGTCAAGTTTTGTAATTTGCTTTGCACAGGTGTAGAAACAAGGGTGAAACAGCCATAAACTGCGAATTTCCGTCTCGTCGTAGCGGAAGCACAATCAACCATCGAACGTATGAGAGAGGATAACAACTATTTTTTTTTTTTGCCAAACATAGAGGGGACGATAAAATGAGGGAGGGGTCGATAAAACGAAACATTTTACAGAAGATGAATTGTTAGAAATTTAAGTTAAAAATTAATATAAATCGGATGACAACAAACAGTAACACATACAATGAAGTGGGGGCGGGTTTCGTTCGACTGTGCCACCACTGTAACCTTTTGTATAACCTTCTTAATTAAATTGCAATATATATAAAAACAAAAACAGACAAGTTCACATAAAACTCGTGCATGTCATGTGACTGGCGGTTTTTAGAAATTTAAACAATTGTATAGTAACTGTTATGTAGTGATTAGGAGTTCAATACACGACAGGGTCGATATTTCAAGTACTTCTGGATAATGAGACGACACACATGTCAAAAATTGGTATCCCAAAATCCTTTCTCTTAATGAGCCGAGTGTGTTATGAACCTTGTGTCGTCGTAGAAAGAAGGTTTTCTTCTGTTACACACACAACGGCGACTAATATATTTGGGATCGAATCTAACCGAATGTTTTAGAACGCATATGCAAATCAGCCTTATGTTTTTGTTATATATTTACTGATGTTGCTTTTTGCTTGTTTGTTTTATATTTTCTTTACTCAATTTTTTTTTTTTTTGTCATTTTCGTTCGGTTTATTTTTATAAATTGTTTTTCTTTTTACGTTTGTTCGCACTCAATTGTGATTTTTATAAATTTTGATAGAAATATTCCCAGATGAAATATACATAAAAAAAAACTATTTGTTTCTTAAAAATTCATAGAAATAATTGGTAAAAACGAAATAAGACAAAACAATTTAATTCTCTTCTTTTTTTAATAAGAATTTGCCCTGTGAAACAATTCCAAAGATTTGGTGACAATACAAACATATTAAAATATATATGTGTGTGTGTTTGTGTGTATTTG
>NC_069005.1:2397671-2399933 GCF_001194135.2 Octopus bimaculoides | reverse complement strand
AAATAAGCAACAAGGATATCCAGATGTAAGCCAGTACGATCGTTTCACGTAACTCCATTTAATTACAGGACGTCACCGACAGTAAACAACATGAAGTACGAAAACAAATAAGTTAAATACGCAAACAACGAGAGAGAGAGAAAAAATAGAAAACAGGACAAGTAACACAAAGAACAACCCTTCATCAGTTGTTGGCTGTCTATCTACTCCTCATGTGTGTCACCTCTCTATTTCTATATTTTGTGGGGGGTTTTTAACCTGTTGTGGCCCTCTATCAGCCCACTGTCAGCAACTCAACAACAACTTCTCGTGTAAAAGTGTTAATAGTTTACAAAAACGTGACAAACATCTTCATGAGAAACGCCAAATAATTTCAAAATGGCTGTTTAATTTAATCCAGTTTTCTAAAGGAATTAATTGCTATGATTTTCTTTTTCTCTCTCCCTCTCTTTCTCTCTCTCTCCTTCTCTTACTGTCTTCCTTTAATTTCACGATTTTTTTTTTAAATTTATTATTAACCTTTTCTTTTCTTTTCTTTTTTGGCTTTTCCACTGATGTTATCTTTTCTGGTGAAGTGTTCTCTTCTTCTTCCTTTTTCTCTTTCGTTGTTTTCATCTTAAAACAACCAACTGATAGATTTTCTTAGCGAGCCGGTGTTGTTGCCGTTCTTGTTGCTGCTGCTGCTGCTGCTGTTGCTGCTGCTGCTGCTGTTTTCATCTTCTTCTTCATCTTCTTATTATAGATGCCTTTTATGGTGTCACTGATGATGATGATGATGAGGGGGAGGAGCAACGAGATGATGATCATGATGGTTATGTAGGTGGTGGCGTGATGATGATGATGATGATGACGATGATGCTGATGATGGTAATGGTTGTGTAGGAGGTGTCGGTGGTGGAGGTGATAAGGGTTGTATTGTAGATGGTGGATGTCGTACTGAAGGGGGAGGAGCGGAGGAAGTGGGGAGGGGAAGGAAGAGAGAAGGGAGGGAAAGAAAGGGAGGATGGGGTGGAGGGGAAGACGAGAGGAAAAGAAGGAGAGAGGGAGGCAGAAGGAGAGAAGGAAGACCAGAGGAGAAGGAGTATTCAGTTAGGAGAAAACGCAGTACTCATGACCCTTTACAGGATCTCTAAGACGGGTAGGGGTAGAGTATTCTCAAACCGGAGACCTGACACAAATTCTTGCATCAGAGTGGACTTCGCCAAAGTCACACAAGTTCACATGTGACGATGTCAAATAGACAATCTGATTAAGTCCGCCCACCCAAGTAGACCGTACTAGGTATTGAACTCATAACGACAAAAAGAGCCGGAAAAAAATAACACTCCGTAGCAGTTGGTTCGGCGTTCTTACCTGCTCCACCACCACCAGCCCCAAAACCCCGCTATGGTTGATTGATATTTTCTGTTTATCCATCTCGAAAGCATGAAAGATAATGTTAAGGGTAGAGCGATTCGAACTCAGAGCGCAGAGAGGTGGAACCACTACCATGATGCATTGCATCTCAGTCAAACAATTCTGTCAAATTGGCCACACGTGTTGGCTGTAAATGCTGTGTACTTCATTCGAAGAACGTTTATATATTGTTGTTGTTCTTCTTGATGTTGTTTAGCCACCAGGAGAGATCACTGGGAGAATAGACCTAGAATCGAACACGTTGCTACTCTAACTACCCCAGATTTTTTTTTTTTTTTGCATACAACTAAGTCTTCACGCACTAACTTATATAACCCTTTTGTTGTTGTTTTTTTCAAAGAACATAGCGTATCGTGTGAGGAAGATTTGGCTGCTGCTTCTAACAAATAGAATAGACAGGTACAGGTTCCCAATGTTACTACAGACGATGGTGATGATGATGATGAAGATGATGAAGAGAAAGAGGAGGTGGGGGATAGTGGTGTGGAAAAGACAGCAGTAGTAAAGTAAGTCGCCGCTAAAGATTACTGTTTTCAACTCCTAAGACGGTTCATTGAGACCATTATCCACTTTCCACCTTTCAACTGGATGGGACGCCAGTCCTTCGCAGAGTTAACTCATTTGCATTTGAGTGAATCGAAACAACGTGAAATGAAGTGTTTTGCACAAGAACTCGATGCATCGCCAGCTCCAGGAACGGTGGTGGTGGTGGTGGTGGTGTTGGACGTGGTAATTTTTGCTGGTGGTAATGATAGATGTTGTGGCGGTGGCGGTGGTTGTGGCGGTGGTAGTGGAAGTGGTGGTGTGAATGTCGGAGTTTTGTTGTTGTTGTTGTTGGTGGTGGTG
>NC_069005.1:2396756-2397572 GCF_001194135.2 Octopus bimaculoides | reverse complement strand
AGTGATGGTGGCGGTGGTTGTGGTGGTGGCAGCCGTGGTGGTGGCAGCCGTGGTGGTGGCAGCCGTGGTGATGGCAGCCGTGGTGGTGGTCATGGCGGTGTGTTTTTTGATAAAATCTTCTGGCACATTATTGATTTCATTTTTTTTTATTCACTTTTTATTTACAATATTCATTTTTATATAGTTTACGTATTTTTTTTTTATCTTTTGACATTTCTACAAAACTAAAACATACTTTTGATGATTTCCAAAATATGTCTAAAGGGCCCGTTTTAAGTAAACTCTGAACAGAATTTATTATTTCTTGTAACAAACATACATATATACACACATATACACACACGCGTGTATACCTGCATGAGCGCAAATATGTATGCATCTGCGAGCGTGTATGCATGACAGGTAAACATATACAGACAAAGAACAAACACGCTGATGCATATACATACATACATATATACACACATATATATATATATATATATTCATACATATATATACATATATATGTATATATATATATGTATATATATATATGCATATATATATATGTATGCATAAATGTATGTATGTACGCGTATTTATGTATGTATAAGTGGGTATGTATGTGAAAAAAAAACAGAGATGTAGAGGAAGAAAATAAAATGCTTAACGTCGGAAAATCAAAATAAATATTAAACATGGATGCATAGAATGAAAATTGTGGAAAAGTATTTGTGTTTATCGGTATGTATAAATATTTATCTATCTATCAAACCATCGCGATATCTATGTATATACATCTCTGTCCATAAATGAATATATATATATATATAT
>NC_069005.1:2393667-2396746 GCF_001194135.2 Octopus bimaculoides | reverse complement strand
ATACATATATATATATATATATATATATATATATATATATGTATTCGTCTCTAAGTTTGTGTATGTATATTATGCATTACGTGCGTGAAATAACTATATATGCTCTCTGCAAAGACAAACACGACACACGCTCACTCACGCGTATATAAACACATGCATACATTCAGACGTGCATATTTGTATATATTATATATGTATGTATACATACACACACACACATATTCATATATACAAATATATACAGACATACAATATATATTCAATCAGACATATACATATACATACATTCATACATGCAATACATACATACCTATATACATATATATATATATATATTCAAACGTACATTCCCACAATGCATACAAACATTCACACGTACAAACATACATTTATAAATGCATACATGAATACATTCGAACATACATACGCACATACATACATACATACATACATACATACATACATACACTCTTTATGATTGAACAGTATATACCAGTTTGAAATTTATTCAAAAATCAATATTTATTCATTTATGCATAATAAAAAAAATGTACGCAAGGTATTGATATTTATTCAAATCTTCGATATCTCAGTTCCTGTACCTTATAACAGTTGTTTGTCTAACAGTTATACCTGATTTACATGTTATAATAGTTATTTAGACGACTCTACGATACCTAGATTAACATCCTACGACAGATAGTTAAATCTTGTTATATTTTACCAGCACAACACTTAGTCATAAGAATTCAACAACACGGTTGCTTGTATAAGTATTTCCGTATACGTTCGTCTACAGGATAGAATTTCAACCTCAAAAGTTCGGCCCAAAATCAGAGGTCGTCTGACACACCGAGTGTGGGAATCGAACTATAATACGCTTCGGTTTTGAATGCCACCAATGTAAGTCGATAACATCGACCCCAGTGTTCGACTGGTACTTATTTCATCGACCATGTAATGATGAAAGACAACGCCGTCCCTGGAGAATTTATACCCAAAATATACAGCCGGACGAAATGCTGCTAAGCATTTAGTTCGGCGTGCAAACGATTCCGCTAGCTCGCCACCTTAAAAACTGGCTCCTAATATTCCTTTGTAATATAGGCACCCTTAATGTTCATCGTTAAAACCCAAAATGTCAGGCCTTGCTTTACTGTATACAGATACTTCCAAAAAGGTCATTGCCGCGACAAGCAACACCGCATCGACTCCACCGCACTCATTTACAGGAAGAACACTAACCGCAAAATAATAACATTAACAGCATCTGATGATAACTAAGTTTGATGTACAGTTCCTGAAATCGGTTCTGAAGTGAAGGAACAGGAAGAAAGGGGAGATATTCAAAGCGTTATCTGGATAAAACGCTAGCGCCCCGAATAGAAACTCTCTCACGGCGCTCGTCTATATACCGTGATGTAGGCTGTTAGAAATAATGATGAAAATCTTCCTTGTCTTGTTGTTTTCCTCACTTTTCAATTTAAATATAGTGTTAAACTGTCGAGTTGTAAAGCTGAAAGAAATCCACTTCTTTTCATTCGTATTAATGGCATGCGTTACATTGTAACATCGCCGCCATAACCGCCATCTTGGGAAGTGAGTCAGAGACAGCGAAGGGGAGAGAAAAAAAAGAAAGAAAGAAAGAAAGAAAGAAAAGGAAGGAAGGAAAGAAAGAAAAGGAAGAGAAATTAGGCGAGCAGAGAAATATAGGGAATGAACTGGTAAATAGATAACACTGCAAGGGTGTGTGGGTGGGTGTATGTGTGTGTGTATGTGTGTGCGTGCATATGTGTGTTTTGTATGTGTGTGTGTGTGTGTGTGTGTGTGAATGAGAGAGAAAATGTGTGGATGTGTGTACTTGTTTGTATGTTCGTATGCATTACTCTGCGTGTGTGTATGTGTGTGTGTGTAGGAAAAGAATTGGTAAACAGCTACCTCTGGGTGTGTGCTTGGATGCATGTGTATGTGTATGAATGCGTGCGCTTGTATGTGTGTCTGTGTGTGTACGGTTCTGTGTGTCCCCGATTGCATGACTTTGCACGTGTGTATGTGTGTATGTATGTGTGTGTGTGAGAGTGTGTGAGTGAATGTGTGTAATTTTAAATGTGTCCCTATATATGGTTCTATGGTTCTGCGCGCGTGCACGTGTGTGTGAGTGTGTGTGTGCAGCTGTGTTTGTGTGAGTAAATGCGTGCGAATGTGTTGTACGTGCCTGTATGTGCTTCCGTATGCATGGTTCTGTATGTGTCTATGCGTGTAAGTTTGTGTGTAGAACCAGTAAACAGATAACTGTGTGCGTGAATGCGTGTATGTACTTGTATTTGTGCCCGTTTATGGGGCCATCTAAGTGAGTGTGTGCTCGCACAAGTGTGTGTGTGTATGGAGCTGGCTCGGCTACTGTCGATGAAAAGAATTGATAATCGCTCACAATCACGACCAATCAATAGATTTAACTGTTATACATCATCAGTATTCTCTCAGATCTTAAGTGGTGTTTTATGTTAAACTGGCAAAGCGCATAGGCGAGTGGAGGGGGCCGTATTCGGGGATCGCGTGAAGGCGGCGGTGTAAGCGCCGCGCACGCGTATGTGTGTGTGTGTGTGTGTGTGTGTGTGTGTGTATGAGATAGAATAGCAGTTTGGTAAAGGAGATGTTTTCTCTGTGTCAGTGTATGTGTCTATGTGTGTGTCTATGTCTGTGTGTGTGTGTGTGTACCTATTTCTGTGTATGTATGTGTAAACGTCTCTAAATCGATTGTGATAGAGTGAGAGCCATGGTCAATTGACCTCTCAAAACAAACCGATTTAACGTAAAGAACGGTCACATTGAGTTAAGCTAAGATTCCATCAGATTGTGGTTTGACTGAGTGACCATTCTCGAACAGTTTTTTTTCTTTTTTTTTCTTTTTTTTTTTACTTAGTCTTCTTTATTCCTTCTCTATTATCTTGAGCTTGCTTTTAAATAATAAATAAAAGGTCTCGAATTTTGGTGAGAGGGTAGTATAAACGTTAAAGACCACCCCCAGTACACCACTGGTACTTTATTTCATCAACCTCATTTCCCAAAGATGAGATAC
>NC_069005.1:2390970-2393304 GCF_001194135.2 Octopus bimaculoides | reverse complement strand
CGAAAGGCAAATATGACTTCGGCTCCATTTGAACTCAGAATATAAAGAATTGTAAAAAAAGAAACACAAGGCGTTTTTTCCGACATTAAATATTCCGCCAGTTCGCTGCTTTCTGCTTAATTTTAATAATCCTTTCTACCAGAAGCACAAGGCCCCAAATTTGGGGGAAGGGATTAAGTTGATTACATCGACCCCAGTACGTAACTGGTACTTAATTTATTGATCCCGAAACGATGAAAGGCAAAGTCGACCTCGGCGGAATTTGAACTCAGAACGTAAAGACAAACGAAATACTGCTAAGCATTTCGCCTGGCGTGCTAACGATTCTGCCAGCTCACCGCCTTGAAACTTGCTTCTAATAATGATATTTATTCACCGTAGAGTTGCTTCAGGTATCTGGTTTCAAACACATGGCTTGTGAGTTCGTACTGTGCTGTGTGCCATTCTTCTTCTGAAGCCCCGAATTATAAACATGAATCGATGAATTTTTTTTTTAGTTAACCTTTAAATATCAAAACTTGTTTCATTCTCATAATAGCTAATGTCCAGAAGCCTGTGGTTAATGCAATCGACCACAACTCCGTTATACAAACCCAACGGGTCTCTCATGGGGAAAACAGACCTACGAGGAAAGCTTGTACACGCTGGTTAGACCTGCCACTAACTGCAACGAACTCTTACTCATTTACAAATCTACTGCTTTTAAAATATTTTAATCTACAGAGTAAACAAATATTGAAAATGAAATGTCAGTAAAAACAAGATGTCTGCGGTTTGAATAAAGTTAAATGATTTTTTTTTTTTGGGGGGGGGGGTATGTGAAAAAAAGATAAATGTTATCCAATATATTCCAAAGGACAGAAGCCACAGAAATGCACTTAAGCGTATTTTAAACCACTTAAGAAGATATTTGTCCGACGAAGTCTACAGAATACTCAGAGATGATATCAAGCAAATGCAAAATACAAATAGTCTAGAAGAAAAAAATATGGGCAACATTAAAGAAAGAAGATATACAATAACAACAGTTTTAACTAAAGGAAGTGTTATTGTTGCTATTATCTCCCCTTAGATCTCATAGATGCATCATCGTCGTCGTCGTCGTCGTCATCCCTTGTATTCTTGAATTTTGTGAATACATACCAGATTTGTTTGGTGGGCCGCTTGGCAGACGTCTACTATAAATGGCAGAATTCCTACTACTGTTAGCCGGGTTGTGGTAACACTGCTGAGGAAGGACGCTGGCAATGAGGTGGTGTTAGCGAATTTGCTGTCCATAAGTCTGCTAAACACAGAGTTTAAAATTTTGGTCAAAGTGTTCGCGAAACGGTTGGCGCCTGTCGTCGGTACCCTGGTCGGGGAACCGCAAACGTCCGCAATCTCGAACAGGTTTATCCACAACCTCTGCCAGATGTGATACATCATTGAGTGGGTGGGACTCTGATCAATTTGGATCAATTCAAAGCATTCGATAGGGTCGACCATCTGGTGGCTATGGAGAAACACGTTGTCTGGTGGACCAGTTTGAAGGGCAGAAATTTGTAGGGCAGACTAATTCCTCTTTTGTAGCGCCCTCATCAACATTTTCGAGTCTCATTCGTTAAGGAACGTGAAGAGGGAAAGGGAAATACTGGCGGCCAGTGAATATACTGAAAGGTGAGTTAAAGATGCGAAAATGGCAAGAGTGGATGGCACTGTTCTAAGTGTAGACTCTTGAGTCGAAAGAAAAGAACAGGAAAGGACATGCCCTTGGTGTAAAAGGAGATTCTGGACGGTGGGTTTCTCGATTACCCCTAAGAGGATTGTGATGGGGTCCTCCTGGGACAGAAGGACCACTTCACTATCATCTTTTTTTTTACTTCTTGCCTTTTATTGTTGTATACTTTCCTTCTTTGTTTATCCTGTAAACTTTGTGATTTTTTTTTTATCATTTCATTGAATGCAAACCCCTACACTTTATGTTTGCGTTTGTATTGTCTCCCTGATCCTTTACCCTTGTGGCAAATAATAAAATCATTGTTGTTGTTTTTGCTGTAGTTAGGCCGAGAGCTGGCAGAATCGTTAGCACGCTGGACGAAATGCTTAGCGTTGTTTCGCCCGTAACTACGTTCTGAGTTCAAATTCGGTTGAGGTCGATTTTGCCTTTCATCCTTTCGGGGTCGATTAATTAAGTAGCGGCGAAGCACTGGGGTCGATGTAATCGACCAGTCCCGTCTCCCCCTAAAAAAATTTAGAACTTATACTATAGTAGAAATGTTATTGTTATCTATATATATAGACATACTATAAACGGTACGTTATTAAACACGCATACACAACTACACATACATACCT